>NC_133159.1:39034696-39337727 GCF_040802235.1 Manis javanica
AACAAAAAAGAAAAAGCTGATAAAGATAGGTATTATACAGAGAATTAAAGTAGAATGATAAAATCTGGTTACATACATAGTTGCTTTAGAGTGGGTAGTCAGCGAAGGATTTCAGAAAATAGGACATTTACTGAGATCTCAGTGACAAGAGGAGCAGTGAGAGTGGAGCATCTTTCCAGGCAAAGGAACTGGCTAATGTAAAAACCTTAAGGCAGTAAAGAACCTGATAAGTTTGATGACCTGGAAGAAAGGCAGCATGCCTCAAATATGGTAGAAAATGCTACCTGACTTTGAAGAGATGAGTAGGGCCCAGATCCTGCAGGGATTTATAAGCTCAGTTTTATTCTAAGTGTGATGAGAAGTAGTAAGGGTTTTAAACAGACAAAACCTTCCATTTGATGTGTTAAAAGAGACTACATAGAATATGATCATGTGATTCAGGGTAGGAAGTATTCTCAAAACAGTGATTACATAGTACTATATCAACCAGCATCAGACAATTTCCAAATTACTGAATGGGTACCCAACACATTCACAGTGAATAAAATATTCCTTGAGGCCAGCTATGTGCAGGGCATTGCACAATGTTCTAGATGTAGGAACTGAGATTTATGCACCAAAAGAACTAAAGAAAGAATGTCTCTCCTTAGTCTTTAGTCTCCTATCCAAGACAACTTCCATTTTCTTAAGAGATAGCAGGAGAGGCTAGTTCCCTGCCTGGTAGGGTTGGATGACCTGGGTGAGCCATGTGACCGCTTATCAGAAAGCTATGTCTTATTAAGAGACCTGAACAGCATCTCAAAATAAATGGTAAATTCGAATCATACAGTTCAAGGAAAGAATGAGAGCGATCCAAGTTGTTGGTTCAATTGATTATCCCCTCTTTGATGGGAATAAAAACATTTTCAGGCTGTTATTTCTAATGTTATTTTTATTTATTGAATGATTTCTTACTAAGTAAGTAAGTTACTAATTGGAATTACCTTCCTTTAAAAAGCACTTCTTTTTCTAAGCTGAATGCTTCACCTGCCTATTGAAAATAACTGCACTGTCTTGTGGACACAGTCAAAATTCTGATTTGGACAAAATCCTTCAAGACCTGGTCCTGCCTTATTCTGCAACCTCAGCTCATATAATTACCAGCTACACAATCATGAAAAACTGATTGCTTGATATGTACCAGATGCTATTCTAAAAATTTTACATGTTTTATCTCATTTATTTCTTAGAACAATCATGTGAGATAAATTATCTTACTAGCATCTCACTTCATGGATAAGGAAATAGAAACACCAAACATTAAGTAACTTGCTAGAACTAGTTAAGCTGATATCAAATCCTTGCAGCTTGACTCCAGAGTTCATGCTTCTAAACAATGGGTCCCAGTGCCTCATGAATTACTCTGTTTCCAGGAGGCACCATTTTCTTTCCCACTCCTGTGCTTTACATCAAGAAAGAGTCCCTTCTCCTCTTTGAAGGCTTTGTCAAATTCCTCCTCAAACAGCTCAAACACCACTGCCTTTCTTAAGCATATCCTCATCTCCCCAGATGCTTAGTTGGTCACTCCAGTCTTGGTACTCTCATGTTAGTTTCTATGTCCCCCATTATAGCACTTGACCCTTTACAATATAACTATTTGTTTATGTAAGTCTCTCCTGCAAGACTGTAAGCTCTTAAAAGGCTGAGACTGTTACCTGTAGAGAACCTGGGAACCTGGCATAGAACATTGACCAGATACACACACTTCTTCACTTCATCATCTGGGAAAAATGATTATATCCTCCAGCCTCACTAAGAAAGAGCATGCCATTGGCCCAGAGCATCTCCTGGGGAGGGACCTCACAGAAATCTATTGAGGCAGAGTAAATGGCTAAATGAAGACCAGGCTCCTGACTTCAGGATTAGCAACTGCTCAATAAATACATATTAGGTGACCAAATGGAGTTTTGCTGCAAAGCAAGGCCTTGCTTTCACAGTAAAGGTAGATCACGTTGATCAAATAACACTATCTTACTGAAAACTCTATTAAACCGTTAAAAAGATATAAAGAGAACAAACTACAAAATCTGGAAACTGGCCTGTTTTACCTTTTTTTTTTGATCTTACATTCATACTTTGTGTGTCTTGGGATCCTTACTTCAGAGATCTTTCACATAAATAAGAACGAAACTTCTAAACTGACCAGAACAATGCATTAAAAGGGGTTTAATATGCATCATCTTTGCTTAAGGAAGTAAAATAAGAGCACCTAGTCATTTATGTTTACTGATTGTTGGAAATATCCTTTCTTTGCAAAGTGAAACACAAAAATAGATATGTAGGTCCAAAGATGCCAGTCTCCAGTGGTTTTGCATCCACTAGGAAGCATAAAATTTAAATGCATTATTAAAAAATATGCTTTATCCTCAGTGACAAATCAATGTCTAAAGAGATAGCCAAATGGCTCTTTAGCAGAGGATGACAAAGAGTTTGGAATATACAATATGACAGAGTTCTTTCTGTGAACATCAATTACAACAGGGCAGCAGTTGTTTTGTCCAGAAGAGAGATATTTATTCTCCATGTCTGCCACTGTGTATGGTATCTAATTGACCAGTAATAGCATGTACTGTGTAATTCTGGAAAGACTTCCTAAAGGTAGTGGAAGTGTATTTTCTAAACCAAGTCAGACATCAGCCAGATTCACAAGAAAATGGCATACTTTCATTTGTCATGCATTAAGAAGAAAGCAAATACTAAATTAATGATTTTATACTGGAAATGATTTATCCCTTCTCTGATTTAAGGAGTATTGGTTGAGCAATGACTATTCACAAGACCTTGTGCTAGAAGCTAGAAATATACAAATAAAACCTGTCCCAAACTACCATTCGTTTGAAGGGTAAACATACTCTGTGCAACTAACTCAATGTTTTCAGTCCTCATAAAGAAAACGGATCCAAGTGTTAAGGGAAAACCAAGTCAGACATCAGCCAGATTCACAAGAAAATGGCATACTTTCATTTGTCATGCATTAAGAAGAAATACTAAATTAATGATTTTATACTGGAAATGATTTATCCCTTCTCTGATTTAAGTAGAAGTCCTCATAAAGAAAACGGATCCAAGTGTTAAGGGAAAACCCTGTCCTCTTCCTCCATGGAAATTCTCCAACTGGCAGGTGCTGGAGACCTATACTCTATAACTTAGTCTTACCTGGTCATCAAGCCTGGGAACACCAAGCATAAAGAGCCCTATCCATACCAGAATGGAGAAAATGGAATTAGGCTTGTAGCTCTGAGCTAAGTGTCCAGTGCCTGGAAGCAAGCACACATACTCTTATTCATTCATTAATCAATAAACATTAAATGGGCTTTTATCAGATACTGGGTCCCGAGCCTCCATATATCTATAACCTTCCTTCTACTGACCCCACAGGGACCCAATTTATTCCATACAAGTTGTGCTCTTATCTTTGACTTCAGATACCAGTAAGATTTCCTATGAGAATGAAGCCCTGTTTTAAACCCCACCCCATTTGATTTAACTGGTTACAACTCTTGCAGCTGTTGTCATCTCATCCCCTTGGGGAATTTACCACTTTTCCCTGTGCCTCATCTATTAGCTAGCATCATTTTAATCTGTAACTCTAGTCAGAATGAAGAGGTAATCACAAAATACACAAATAGCTTTGCTTCAACATAGAAATACTTGATTTATACTTCCTCTACTCAGCAGATTGGAAATACCTGGGATGCCTCTCAACCTCTGTGTTATCAAGAATTAGGCTCCTGACCACCTAATGCCAAGGGGTGGACCTATGGCAGTAAGTCTGCACTATGTAATGCTGGGTTCACAGATAATTGACTGAATTATACTAACCATAATTTCTTTACTAGGAAATCAAAATTAGGAAAGATAACTTGTCTCTGGGTGTATAGCCCCTTACAAAATAATTTATTTTAGAAATGATAAGGAAGTATAATGTTTTGGATTTGATGACCAATATGATGTAGAAGGTAGATTATAAGACAGAACTGTGGGGTTTCATGGAATCACTGTATTCTGTCATGGGGAAGAAGCAGCAGAGAAAGCCTATCTGGAGGGAAGAATGGAAAACAATGACACCCAAGTCAAGGAACAGAGTGTCTGATGAGCTCCAAGATACTTCATGAGGCATGATGATCCTTGATGTTTATGACACACTTTTGTATCTTTTCATAAGTCCTTTTTTAAAAAATTGACCAGCTTTCAAGCTACCTTTGTTCCTGTCACTTAGAAGCAAAGAATTCTAATTAATGCAGGACCTCTATATTATTTAGCCCCACAAACGCATTAGTATCTCCAGCTGTTCTAAGCTTCCTCTTATCTCCTTATGACAAGCCTCTGACATTTTAACCCAGTTCATTCATTTATTCATTCACTCACTTACTCTTTTAGAAACATTTCTTATGCACCAGGTACTAGGCTAGATGACAGAGATAAATAGCTCAAATATAACCACTGACCTCATATCGCTCATTGACCTGTAACAGAGATAAAAAGGTAAGTAAGCAATTATAACATAGAATGATTGGGGTTAGAAGAGTAGTGAAGCATACAGCTCTGGGAGCACAAAACAGGTAGCTGGTGTCCAAAAATTTAGCTGGTCATTAAAAGATTCCTGAATTGCTAGAGACTAGGAGGATTCTCAAGATGGCGGCATGAGTAGGGTGGTGGAAATCTCCTTCCAAAACCATAGATATTTAGAAAATACAGCAAATACAATGATTCATAAAAGAGTGACCAGAAGATATGGTACACAAGCCAGGCTACATCTTCAAGAGCCCAACATCTCACAGAAAAGGGTAGGATACAAAGCCGTGACCTGGCGGGACCCAAGCACTGCCACACCACACCCCCACCAGCTCACCAGTGGGAGGAAGGGAATCAGAGTGGGAGGGAGTGGAAGCACAGGACTGCTAAATAACTAGCCCTGGTGGTCTGCCCTGGAAGAACAGATACACATTACATGGTACACCAGATACTGAAAGATTGGAAAAGCAAGGTCCAACATTAAGACTGCAAACATTCCCACAGCTGGCTGCCCTGGGACAAAAGAAAAGCAAGCACTTTAAAAGTCTTAAAGAGACAAGGGTTTAATAGAAGGAAAAAAATCATCTTGACACACTTAGCCCAGCAGTAGGAACTTCAAGGAACTTCAGGTACCCTAAGCCCCTAGATGGCAATGCAGCTCTGAAGCCCCTCACGGCAATAAGCAGTCTGCCATTCCTTCCCCCACCCACACCAGCACTGCAAACAAACCAGCTGGCCTGCCATTGCTGCAGAACACCCAGGGAGCAGCCCTGCCTACAGCAACCAAGCTTAGCACAGAGGTTTTTCCCTGCGTGCGGCTAACCAGTCCAGACCCAGAGGCTGCTCCCTGCACCCAGTTGATGGGAACAGACAGCAGACACCTGTTTAGAGTCTGGGAAGCATGAAGGGACTCTGTCCTCACAGAGGAATATGCGACACTGGCCTGCGAACCCCGCCATTGCCCTCTCAGGGCATCTCACAGGCCACCCCACCCATGGCAGCTTAGGGGATTAACCCAGCAGCTTCTCCCTGTGTGTGGTTAACCAGCACAGACAGCAGAGACAGACAAGGCAATCAGCAAGCAGAAAGGGACTTCGTTCTGACAGCTCACACAGATTCCACCACTGGCGACTCCCATCACCATGAAAAGGCAGAAGAGCCTTGTTCAGTCCAAAATCCCTCAAACACCAGAGAGAGGGCCTGGTGAGAATGAAATCACCAATCGTCCTGAAAAATAATTCAAAATAAAAGTCATAAGCATGCTGATGGAGCTGCAGAGAAATATTCAAGAACAGAAGAAATCAGGACAGAGATAACAGAAGTGAAAAAAGTTGGAATGATGTAAGAGCAGACTGGATGAGGTGGAAGAGACTGTTAATGGAATAGAAATCAGAGAACAGAAAGGCAGAGAAACTGATGCAGAGAGAGATAAAAGGATCTCTAGGAATGAAAGAATATTAAGAGAACTGTGTGACCAATCCAAATGGAACAATATTTGCATTATAAGGGTACCAGAAGAAGAAGAGGGAGAAAAAGGGATAGAAAGTGTCTTTGAAGAAATAATTGCTGAAATATTCCCCCAACTGGGGAAGGAAATAGGCTCTCAGACCATGGAGGCCCACAGAACTCCCAACACAAGGGACCCAAGGAGGACAACACCAAGACATATAATAATTAAAATGGCAAATATCAAAGACAAGGACAGAGTAATAAAGGCAGCCAGAGAGAGAATAAGATCACCTACAAAAGAAAACCCATCAGGCTGTCATCAGACTTCTCAGCAGAAACCTTACAGGCCAGAAGGGAATGGCATGACATATTCAGTGCAATCAAACAGAAGGGCCTTGAACCAAGAATACTGTATCCAGCAAGATTATCATTTAAATTTGAGGGAGGGATTAAACAATTACCAGAAAAGCAAAAGTTGAGGGAATTGACCTCCCACAAACCATCCCTACAATGTATTTTAAAGGGAAAGCACTAGATGGAAGTATGCCTAAGGCTAAATAGCTGTCATCAGAGAAAATAAAACCACAGCAAAGAAATTACACTAAACAAATACTAACTAAAGGGAAAATAAAATCAGCTATCCACAAAATCAGTCAAGGAAAACACAAAGAGTACACAATAAAACACATAACATATAAAGAGTGGAGGAGGAAGAAAAAGAAGGGAGAGAAATAAAGAATCATCAGACTGTGTTTATAATAGTGTAACAAGTGAGTTAAGTTAGATGGTTAGATAGTAAAGAAGCTGGCCTTGAACCTTTGGTAACCACGAATCCAAAATCTGCAATGGCAATAAGTACATATCTATTGACAATCACCCTAAATGTATATGGTCTGAATGCACCAATCAAAAGACACAAAGTAATAGAATGGATAAAAAAGTAAGACCTATTTATGTGCTGCCTACAAGAGGGTCACTTCAAACACAAAGACATACACAGACTAACAGTGAAGACATAGAAAAACATATTTTCTGCAACTAAGAAGGAGAAAAAGCAGGAGTTGCAATACCTGTATCAGACAAAATAGACTTCAAAACAAAGAAAGTCACAAGAGGTAAAGAAGGACATTATAATAATGATAAAGGGGTGAGTCCAACAAGAGGATATAACCATTATAAATATATATGTACCCAACACAGGAGCACCTACATAAGTGAAACAAATACTAACAGAATTAAAGGAGGAAATAGAATACACTGCATTCATTTTAAGAGACTTCAACACACCACTCACTCAATAGGACAGATCAACCAAACAGAAAATAACTAAGTACACAGAGGCACTGAACAACACACTAGAACAGATGGACTAACAGACATCTATAGAACTCTACACCCAAAAGCAGCATGACACACATTCTTCTCAAGTGCACATGGAACAATTTTCAGAATAGACCATATATACTGGGCCACAAAAAGAGCCTCAGTAAATTCAAAAAACATTGAAATTGTACCGATCAGTTCCTCAGATCACAAAGGTATAAAACCAGAAAAAAATTATTCAAAGAAAACAAAAAGGCTCACAAACACATAGAGGCTTAACAACATACTCCTAAATAATCAATGGATCAATGACCAAATTAAAACAGAAATCAAGCAATAAAAGGAGACAAATGAAAACAACAGCACAATGCCTCAGCTTCTGTGGGATGCAGCAAAGACAGATATAAGAGGACCGTATATAACAATCCAGGCCTATTTAAAGAAGGAAGAACAATCCCAAATGAATAGTCTAAAGTCATAATTATTGAAACTGGAAAAAGAAGAACAAATGAGGCCCAAAATAAGCAGAAGGAGAGATATAGTAAAGATCAGAGAAGAAATAAATAAAATTGAGAAGAATAAAACAACAGAAAAAATTTATGAAACCAAGAGCTGCTTCTTTGAGAAAATAAACAAAATAGATAAACCCTTAGCCAGACTTATTAAGAAAAAAAAGAGAATCTATACACATAAACAGAATCAGATATGAGAAAGGAAATATCATGACAGACACCACAGAAATACAAAGAATTATTAGACAATACTATGAAAATCTATATGCTAACAAACTGGATAACCCAGAAGAAATGGACAACTTTATAGAAAAATACAACCTTCCAAGGCTGACGCAGGAAAAAACAAAAAATTTAAACAGACCTATTAACAGCAAAGAAATTGAATCAGTAGTCAAAATACTATACAAGAACAAAAACGCTGGACCATATGGATTCATTGCTGCATTTTATAATATATTTAGAGAAGACATAATACTCATTCTCCTTAAACTTTTCCAAAAAATAGAAGAGGAGGAAGTACTTCATGACCAAGTGGGATTCATCCCAGGGATTTGAAAATCAATCAACATCATCCACCACACCAACAAGAAGGACAAAAGTCACATGATCATTTCCATAAATGATGAAAAAGCATTTGAGAAAACTCAACGTACATTCATGATAAAAATTCTCAGCAGATAATGATAGGGGATAATGGGAAGATGGTGGCATGAGTAGTTCAGTGGAAATCTCCTCCCCAAAACATATATATTTATGCAGATACAATAAATACAAGTATTCCTAAAAGAGACACCAGTGTATGCAGTACAACAGCCAGGATACATCTACATCTGTGACAACTCAACATCACACGAAGGGGTTAAGATACAACCCATGGCCAGGTGGGACCTGAACACTCCCCCACCCCAGAACCTGGCAGGAAGAAAGGAGTCAGAATGGGGAAGGAGTATAAGACCAGGACTGCTAAACAACCAGCTCTAGAAATCCACACCCAGAGCGCAGACACAAAGTGCATGGGGTGCTGGACATTAGAGAAATGGAAAAGCAAAACCTGTGGGCAGGTCCCTGCAACTGGAGCCCCTGAGACAAAAGAAAAGTGAGTGCTTTCTGCAAGTCTTAAGAGACAGGGACACCACAGCTGGACAAAGTCATCCCAGCACACTTAGCTAGCAGCTGGGAATCCCGGGGAACTTTAGGCACTCTAAACCCCGGGGTGGCAGTGCAGCTCTGAAGCTCCTCATGGTACTAAGCAGCCTGCCAGTCATTCCTCCAACTGGTACAGACCCTGACACACCGGCCCAGTAATGGAAAAGTGGCAGTGTGCGCTGGGGGTGGCGGCACTGGAGGGGACCGGGAGTGGATCGCGTGCACTGGCGGTGCCAGAGGGGACGAGGAGAGGGTCGTGCGAGCACGCGGCAGTGGTGACCGAACACCCCAGGTGCGGCCCACGTGTGCCGGCAGCAGTGGCACCAGAGGAGCTGGGGCGAGGTCTGCGTGGGAGAGGCCTGCATGCACCTGAAGCAGTGCCAGAGGGAGCAGTCATGCTCCCAGCAGCGGACCAGAATCCCAGCCGGATGCACAGCAGCCCGGGCCAGACCCAAAGGCCACTGCTGGCACACAGCTGCCCGGCAGGGGCGCCACTATCGCAGAGGAGCACGCCTGGGGTGCCTGCCACTTCCCACAGGGCTCCGCGCTGATCTAACAGAGACCCGGCCCATAGCAGCTTAGGGGACTAACCTGGTGGCTGCCCCAGGAGTGCGGGTAACCAACACAGGCAGCAGAGAAGGGGAAGGCATCCAGCAAGCAGGAAAGGACTTTCTTTTCCCAGCTGACACACCCACAACATGCCTACAGCCACTGCTATCACCATGAAAAGGGAAAAAAATTAAGTCCAGTCCAAGAAAGTTCAGACAATACCTGAGAGAGGATCTGCAGAGACAGACCTAACCAGTCTCCCTGAAAAAGAATTCAAAATAAAAATCATAAACATGCTGACAGAGCTGCAGAGAAATATACAAGACTAAAGGGATGACATCCAGAGGGAGATTACAGAAGTGAAACAATCTCTAGAAGGATTTATAAGCAGAATGGATAAGATGCAAGAGGCCATTGATGGAATAGAAACCAGAGAACAGGAACACATAGAGGCTGAGGCAGAGAGAGATAAAAGGATCTCCAAGAATGAAACAATATGAAGAGAACTGTGTGTCCAATCCAAAAGGAACAATACCCACATTATAGGGGTACCAGAAGAAGAAGAGAGAAAAAGGGATAGAAAGTGTCTTTGAAGAAATAATTGCTGAGAACATCCCCAAACTGGGGGAGGAAATAGTTACTCAGACTACAGAAGAACACAGAACTCCCAACAGAAGGGAACCAAAGAGGACAACACCAAGATATATAATAATTAAAATGGCAAAGATCAAGGAGAGGGACAGAGTATTAAAAACAGCCAGAAAGAGAAAAAAGGTCACCTACAAAGGAAAATCCATCAGGCTATCATCAGACTTTTCAACAGAAACCTTACAGGCCAGAAGAGAATGGCATGATATATTTAATGCAATGAAACAGAAGGGCCTTGAACCAAGGATACTGTATCCAGCATGATTATCATTTAAATATGAAAGAGGGATTAAACAATTCCCAGACAAGCAAAAGTTGAGGGAATTTGCCTCCCACAAACCACCTCTACAGGGTATTTTAGAGGGACTGCTCTAGATGGAGCACTCCTAAAATGAACACAGAACAAAACACCCAACATGTTTTGAAGAATTGAGGAGGAGGAATAAGAAGGGAGAGAAATAATCATCAGACTGTGTTTATAATAGCTCAATAAGTGATTTAACTCAGACAGTAAGGTAGTAAAGAAGCTAACCTTGAACCTTTGGTAACCACGAGTCTAAAGCCTGCAATGGCAATAAGTACATATATATTGATAACCACCCTAATTGTAAATGGACTGAATGCACCAATCAAAAGACACAGAGTAATAGAATGGATAAAAATGCAAGACCCATCTATATGCTGCTTACAAGAGACTCACCTCAAACCCAAAGACATGCACAGATTAAAAGTCAAGGGATGGAAAAAGACATTTCATGCAAACAACAGAGAGAAAAAAGCAGGTGTTGCAATACTAGTATCAGACAAAATAGACTTCAAAATAAACAAAGTAACAAGAGATAAAGAAGGACATTACATAATAATAAAGGGCTCAGTCCAATAAGAGGATATAACCATTATAAACGTATATGCACCCAATACAGGGGCACCAATATATGTGTAACAAATACTAACAGAATTAAAGGAGGAAATAGAATGCAATGCATTCATTTTAGGAGACTTTAACACACCACTCACTCCAAAGGACAGATCCACCAGACAGAAAATAAGTAAGGACACAGAGGCACTGAACAACACACTAGAACAGATGGACCTAATAGACATCTATAGAAGTCTGCATGCAAAAGAAACAGGATACACATTCTTCTCAAGTGTACATGGAACATTCTTCAGAAAAGACCACATACTAGGGCACAAAAAGAACCTCTGTAAATTCCAAAAGATTTAAATCCAACCAACCAACTTTTCAGACCACAAAGGTATAAAACTAGAAATAAATTCTACAAAGAAAGCAAAAAGGCTCACAAACACATGGAGGCTTAACAACATGCTCCTAAATAATCAATGGAACAATGACCAAATTAAAATGGAGATCCAGTAATATATGGAAACAAATGACAACAACAACACAAAACCCCAACATCCTTGGAATGCAGCAAAAGCAGTCTTAAGAGGATAGTATATAGCAATCCAAGCATATTTAAAGAAGGAAGAACAATCCCAAATGAATAATCTAATGTCACAATTATCAAAATTGGAAAAATGAAGAACAAATGAGGCCTAAAGTCAGCAGAAGGAGCGACATAATAAAGATCAGAGAAGAAATAAATAAAATTGAGAAGAATAAAACAATAGAAAAAATCAAAGAAACCAAGAGCTGGTTCTTTGAGAAAATAAACAAAATAGATAAGCTTCTAGACAGACTTATTAAGACAAAAAGAGAGTCAACACACATCAACAGAGTCAGAAACGATAAAGGAAAAATCACGACGGACCCCACAGAAATACAAAGAATTATTAGAGAATATTATGAAAACCTATATGGTAACATGCTGGAAAACCTAGGAGAAATGGACAACTTCCTAGAAAAATACAACCTTCCAAGACTGACCCAGAAAGAAACAGAAAATCTAAACAGACCAATTACCAGCAATGAAGTTGAATCATCAATCAAAAAACTACCCAAGAACAAAACCCCAGGGCCAGGTGGATTTACTGTGGAATTTTATCAGACATACAGAGAAGACATAACACCCATTCTCCTTAAAGTTTTCCAAAAAATAGAAGGGGAGGGAATTCTCCCAAACTCATTCTATGAAGCCAACACCACCCTAATACCAAAACCAGGCAAAGACCCCACCAAAAAAGAAAACTACAGACCAATATCCCTGATGAACATAGATGCAAAAATACTCAACAAAATATTAGCAAACCAAATTCAAAAATACATCAAAAGGATCATACACCATGACCAAGTGGGATTCATCCCAGGAATGCAAGGATGGTACAACATTCGAAAACCCATCAACATCATCCACCACATCAACAAAAAGAAAGACAAAAACCACATGATCATCTCCATAGATGCTGAAAAAGCATTCAACAAAATTCAACATCCACTCATGATAAAAACTCTCAACAAAATGGGCATAGAGGGCAAGTACCTCAACATAATAAAGCCCATATATGATAAACCCACACCTAACCTCATAGTGAACAGTGAGAGGCTGAAAGCTTTTCCTCTGAGATTGGGAACAAGACAGGGATGCTGGCTCTCCCCACTATTATTCAACATAGTACAGGAACTCCTAACCATGGCATTGAGGCAAAACAAAGAAATACAAGGAATCCAAATTGGTAAAGATGAAGTTAAACTGTCACTATTTGCAGATGACATGATATTGTACATAACAAACCCTAAAGGCTCCACTCCAAAACTACTAGAACTAATATCGGAATTCAGCAAAGTTGCAGGATACAAAATTAACACACAGAAATCTGTGGCTTTCCTATACACTAACAATGAACTAATAGAAAGAGAAATCAGGAAAACAATTCCATTCACAATAGCATCAAAAAGAATAAAATACCTAGGAATAAACCTAACCAAAGAGGTAAAAGACCTATACTCTGAAAACTACAAGAAACTCTTAAGATAAATTAAAGGGGACACTAACAAATGGAAACTCATCCCATGCTCTTGGCTAGGAAGAATTAATATTGTCAAAATGCCATCCTGCCCAAAGCAATATACAGATTTGATGCAATCGCTATCAAATTACCAACAGCATTCTTCAATGAACTGGAACAAATAGTTCAAAAATTCATATGGAACCACCAAAGACCCCGAACAGCCAAAGCGATCCTGAGAAGGAAGAATAAGGTGGGGGGTATCTCACTCCCCAACTTCAAGCTCTACTACAAAGCCACAGTAATCAAGACAATTTGGTACTGGCACAAGAACAGAGCCACAGAACAGTGGAACAGAATAGAGACTCCAAACATTAACCCGAACATATATGGTCAATTAATATACAATCAAGGAGCCATGGATATCAATGGGGAAATGACAGCCTATTCAACAGCTGGTGTTGGCAAAACTGGATAGCTATATGTGAGAGAATGAAACTGGATCACTGTCTAACCCCATACAAAAAAGTAAATTCAACACGGATCAAAGACCTGAATGTAAGTCATGAAACCATAAGGCTCTTAGAAATAAACATAGGCAAAAATATCTTGGACACAAACATGAGCAACTTCTTTATGAACATATTTCTCTGGGCAAGGGAAACAAAAGCAAAAGTGAACAAGTGGGACTATATCAAGCTGAAAAGCTCTGTACAGCAAAGGACATCATCAATAGAACAAAAAGGCATCCTACAGTATGGGAGAATATATTCATAAATGACATATCTGATGAAGGGTTGACATCTAAAATATAGAAAAAGCTTACACATGTCAAGAAACAAAAAGCAAATAATCCAATTAAGAATGGGCAGAGGTTCTGAACAGACAGTTTTCCAAAGAAGAAATTCAGATGGCCAACAGACACATGAAAAGATGCTCCACATTGCTAATCATCAGAGAAATGCAAATTAAAACCACAATGAGATATCACCTCACAGCAGTTAGGATGGCCACCATCCAAAAGACAAAGGACAACAATTATTGACGAGAATGTATAAAAAGGGGAACCCTCCTACACTGTTAGAGGGAATGTAAATTAGTTCAACCATTGTGGAAAGCAGTATGGAGGTTCTTCAAAAAACTAAAAATAAAAATACCATTTGACCCAGGAATTCCACTTGTAGGAATTTACCCTAAGAATTAAAGTGCCCAGTTTGAAAAAGATATATGCACTCTTATGTTTATTGCAGCACTACTTACAATAGCCAATAAATGGAAGCAACCTATGTGTCCATCAGTAGATGAATGGATAAAGAAGATGTGGTACATATACACAATGGAGTATTATTCAGCCATAAGAAGAAAAGAAATCCTACCATTTGTAACAGCATGGATGGAACTTGAGGTTATTATGCTCAGTGAAATAAGCCAGGTGGAGAAAGACAAGTATCAAATGATTTCACTCATCTGTGGTGTATAAGTACAAGGAAAAAATAGAAGGAACAAACAAAACAGTAGCAGACTCACAGAACGCAACAATGGACTAACAGTTACCAAATGATAGGGACTGAGGAGGATGGGTGGGAAGGGAGGGATAAGGGGGAATAGAAGCATTACAATTAGCACACATAATATAATGGCGGGGCATGGGGAAGGCTGTATAGCTTAGAGAAGACAAATAGTGATTCTATAGCATCTTACTATGTTGATGGACAGTGACTGTAATGGGGTATGTGGTGGGGACTAGATAATGAGGGGAATCTAGTAATCACAGTGTTGCTCATGTAAGTGTATATTAATGATACCAAAATAAAAATAATAAATTAATCAATTTCAAAGAGAAATGTTCCTTAAGTAATACATTTAAAAGATGAGTATGAGACTGCTAGACAAAGAAAAATAGTAGGGGAATAATAATATTTCAAGTAGTGGAAACAGAATATACAGAACAGGAAGTTAGAAATATGTAATTAGTAGACTGGAAGTAATAAGAAGTTTTTTATGGTTGGAGCTTTGTATGTGTATTACTAAAACGAAGGGAATAAGTGGTAGGAGATGAAGTTAGAAAGGTAGACATTTCTAGATCATAAAGTATCTTGTATATGAAGCCCTAGTATTTGAAGCTTTTTTTTTTTGAGTGATACAAAGAAAGTCATTGAAGGATATGGACTGACCACCTGTATTTTTTCTTTGGGAAAATGTCTATTCAAGTCCCCTTCCCATTTTTTAATTGGGTTATCTGTTTTTATGGTGTTAAGTCATATGAGTTCTTTACATATTTTGGATGTTAACCCCTTATCAGATAAACCACTTACAAATACATTCTCCCACACTGTAGGTTACCTCTGTTTTATTGATTTTGTCCTTTGCTGTACAGAAGCTTTTTAGTTTGATGTAGTCCCACCTGATCATTTTTGCTTTTATTTCCCTTGCTCAAGGAGATGTGTCCAGAAAAAAAATTCTCATGTTTATGTTCAAGAGATTTTTGCCTATGTCTTCTTCTAAGAGATTTATGTTTTCATATCTTATATTTAGGTCTTTAATCCATTTCAAGTTTACTTTTGTGCATGGTGTTAGACAGTAATCCAATTTCATTTTCTTGCATATAGCTGCCCAGTTTTCCCAGCACCAGTTATTAAAGAGACTGTCTTTTTGCCATTGTATATTCATGGCTCCTTTATTCAATGGCCAAAAGGTATGTGAAAATATGTTCTGCACCACTAATCATGGGGGAAATGTAAATTAAAACCACAATGAGATATCATCCCACACCAGTCAGAATGGCCCCTATCCAAAAGACATGAAATAACAATTGTTTGCAAGGATGTGAAGAAAAGAGAACTCTATTACCCTATGGGTGGGAATGTTAATTGGTGCAGCCACTACGGAAAGCAGTATGGAGGTTCCTCAAAAAACTAAAATAGAAATACCTTATGACCCAGTAACTTCACTTCTAAGAATTTATATGAAAAAAAGCAGAATCTCTGACTCAAAAAGATATGTGTATCCCTGTGTTTATCCTTGCATTATTTACAATGGCTGAGATATGGAAGCAACCAAAGTGTCCATCAATAGATGAGTGAATAAAGATGATGTGGTACATATACATGATGGAATATTATTCAGCCATAAAAAAGAAAGAAATCCTACCATTTGCAACAACATGGATGGACTTACAGGGTATTATGCTAAGTGAACTAAGCCACGCTGAAAAAGACAAGTACCATATGATTTCACTTATACGTGAAATCTAAAAACGAGGCAAAACAAAATGAACAAAACAGCAAGAGACTCACAGACCCTGAAAAGTGACTGGTAGTTACACGGAGGAAGGTTTGGGTGGGTATGTGAAATAGGTGAAGGGGATAAAGAGGTACAATATCTCAATCATAATGGAAATTAGTGATGGGGATGAAAGTACACCATAGAGAATATTATCAGTAGTTCTATAACATCTTTCTATGATGACAGATAGTAACTACACTAGTTGGGGTGAGGATTTCATATGTATGTAACTGTTGAATTGCTATGTTGTATACTTGAAACTAATATAATACTGTATATCAACTATATTTCAATTAAGAAAGAATTGTGGGCTGAAGAGTTATAAAATCAGACTATTTTAGAAAGATTAATGTGTCAAAAATTTTGAGGATGGATTGAAAATTTAGAGGGAGGGGCAGTAATGAAAAGAGAAAGCCACAAACATAGGAAGCCTATGAAAAAACCTAACTAAGCCAGCAGAGAAGAGATGAAAGTCTGAAATAAGATTATAGTGACGGGGTTGGAAGAGCAGGGAATGTCTTTGAGGGATAATTAGTGGGATCATAAAATAATATAATTGTGGGACTTGTGGGAACTGTGGGAGTATATTATATTCCCAATAATATAATTGGGAATATAATCTGTGGAATTTGATGAATATTTGGGTATTGGGATGAGATATGGAAGAATCTGTAAAGACTCACACTTCCATATTGGAGAACAACTGAGAAGATGGCACCTGAATGGGATATGGAGCAGTGGAGAAAAGTAAATGTAGGGAAATAATGAGTTCATTTTTAGACCAGTTGAGTTCAAAGTGTGTGTGAAATGCCCAAGTGCGCCTATGTAGCAGGACGTTATAAATAGGGGTATGGCTTCCAGAAGACAGTTAAGGGCTAGAAATACAAGTTCTGGGATCTTGTTGAAGCTCTGCATTAATATGAGGACATAGAAGGAGAGTGAATAACATCAGCAAAGCAGGGGGTGACAGAAGAAGCCTTGACGGTCACTGGTATTTAGAGCAACTAAAGGCACAGAAGCGCAATAAGAGCCTAACATGCTTTGGGAAATGCAAACCTGCTAAAATGGATTCATTTAGGGTAGAGTGAGACAGATGCCAGCTATGGGATTGAAGAGGAAGACAGGGCCAGGTCATGAAGGCCCTCTGTGTCATGGTATTTAGCACACAGTGGGTCTCAATAAATATTTACTGAATGAATAGTAAGGGATTCCTACTTGCTTTTCTGTACATGATCAAAACTACTGAACATTTTTAAGTCGGGATTTTACCTGACTGAACCTAAATCACCATCGTCATCATCATTCCCCCTTACATTTGGGATAGGGTGTTGCTGATTGAAAGAATTCCCACAATACGTTCATTTAGAACTTGCAAAAACTCTATAAAATAGTTTTTAATATTCCTTTTATAGATGTAATGGTGAGACTTAGAGGGGTGAATTAGCTAGCTGTGAAAGAGAATCCTCAGGTTCTCAATCTTCTGACTTCCAGTTCTGTGCTTATTTCAGTAGACATTGCCACCTCTTTGAAATAGTCTCCTAATATCACGTAGTGTTTTGGCACTGGAAAAACACTCACATGTACCATCCTATTTGACAATATATGGATTCACATGTGGATAACATAAATAGATATCTGGTTTGTACTGGACTGAGAGGCTTCTTGGGACTTAGGAGTTTCAGTATTAAAACTGAGACAATCCCAGACAAAGGTGGACAAATTGATGACCATACCATTTACTCTTTACCTGAAGTGAATGAATGTAGTAAATGAGTAAGACAATGAGCTCTGGTGTCAGACTACCCAGGTTCAAATCCTAGATGTACCTCATACCTGTGGAATGACTAGGCAAACTATTCAATTTTGGTACATAAGTTGTCTTATCTATAAAATAGAGGAAATAAAAATGCCTAAATTTTGAGGATTCGATGACATAATATATGTAAATATCTACCTGAATACCTAATACAGAGAAGTCATTCAATGACTTCAAATGTCTCACCTCACATCGTATTTTCCTCTACTCCCATTGTCTGCTCTAAATTACACATGGACTAATATTTTTGTTTTTCAATTTTGATATCAATTTAGAGGAATTTCATGTCTCAGGAGAGTGACTCCACTAGGATAAGGAACAAAGGGTCCCAGCAGCTAAGTCTCTGCAAGTGTGCCTGCTCTGAGGCCCTGAGCTGCTGAGAGCAGTGCACTGGGCTGTGTTTAGGTCAGCCTTACTTGTTTTGTGACATTAGGCATGTCACTTGCTCTCTCTGGGTTTAAGTTTTTCATCTGCAAAGCAAAGAGATTTCACTAAATGATCTCTAGGGTCCTTCCTTACTTGGATACTCTATGATGCCTCCATTCTCTAGACTCTGCTGAAAGGGTGACAAAAGGAACCAACCCTGCTCTAGCAACCCTTTTAAGTCCCAAAGCCCAGAGATGAAAGTATGAGGATAACCAAAGGATTTTTGTGAGACAGTCACAAATCTAAAATGTGTATGACTTTTTCCAAATAAGAAATAGTAACTGCAATTCACTACAGTACAAGGCAATGTTCTCAGTGCTTTCCATGTAGCGTATTTAAATCAAATTCTAATTCCAACAACACCCTTGTGAGGTAGTTATTGTTATCCCATTTTATCGATAAGGAACAGGTTCTGACAAGTTCTATGATTTGTCAAAGTCACACATCTGTCAAAAGTTGGAGGCAGATATTTAACCCAGGAATGTGTAATTCAAATGCCCTTGGTCTTCCTATGATAGTACACTGCTATTGAAGACCATCTCATTCAATAAGGGGTTCTTACTTTTAGAGTACAGGCATCATAGGAAATATAAGCATGATTTCATAATATCCTAAAAAAATCCTACACACATACTCAATATTCCAACCCAACATATTGAATCTCATGCTCTTTCACTCTTGCCTTTCAATGCTGCATGGGTACAGTCTCCAGCCATTACTGGACCCATGTTTCTGTTTATGTTGTTATGAGGTACAGGAAAATCCATCCACATTTTCTGTCCTCTTGACACAATTCTTGTACATGCTAGAGAATGCACCTATTATAGTCTTTTCAGTCACTATTGTTTCTGGCATTCTGCAACAAAGTTCTACAAGTATTCCACATCCTACCCCACAGTCTAGTCTGGTATATGTCTAGATTTACTGTGGAACAATGAACTGGCTTCCCCCCAAGTCAGTTGCTTCTGAACCTCCCTATTCTACTCAGTACTTCTTCACCTTCCTTTGCACACATACTTCCTGAGGGTAATTCAAGTTTCTATTCTCCTGCCAGCTTTGCTCTAATCCCTTCAACTCCTGAGGATTAGCATATCAGATTTCTATGTAGCCTAGCTGGCATATCATCTAGATTTCTCTAAGATCTTATGTGATTCTTAAGCCCATGCTTGCCAATTTCAGCATCCATGCATTCCCACACATACTTATCTACTGGGTTTGGACTGTTTTACCTTAACCTTTGATTTGAACATATTCCTAAACTCCTGACCTTTGGCATGGCTTTTAAGAACTTCCTAGCCTCAACACTAGTGCTGCACAGCTTTCAGTCACACTATGTGTTAGGCATAGAGTTGAGAAGAGCTGAAGCACAGAATCTGCAAATCTTGGGATTTCACCAAAGGGCAGGATCTAGGTTGACTAAAGAGAGGGAATATTTCTAAAAAGCTCTACCAACTTCCTAAGTATAATCATAGCTGTAATGAACATTTTCTTGAACATCAACTAAAGCATTTTTCCATGTATTCATTAACTTTGTACTTATTAGCCTTATATTCATTAAATCAAATCCTCACAACAGCCCTGTGAGGTAGGCATCATCACCATTTTACAAAAAGAACCTACAGCATGTAAATCATCTATAGGCACAGAATAGAAGTCAAAATGCCACAATGTAGCTAAGATAATGATATTCTTAACATAGAATTCAATATATTTAGGTAAATTGATTTAGTCTTAAAGGTAACTTACAAAAAAGAAACAAACAAAAATTAGATTTACATCAATAACTCTTCCAGAAATAAGTGTGCAATATCTGTAACCTTAACAATGCACTCCTGGCCAGATATAATGCCACCAGTTCCGCAGGTATTGGGCCAGTGGTCTTTGCTCCTGCCTACTCCACATGTGCTCCTCCCAAAGCCAAGTACTTCATAAAGGAAGACAACTTCCTTGAGAGAGAGTAAGTCTTCAGTCAAGTGTTTGCAAGCAGCACATGATCCAAGGATGACATTCTTAGAGGAGGTCTGTTCTTTGGTCAAGGGTATGCACAGTAACACTTGATCAAAAAGGATGACCTTCCCAGGGGAGGACTACTCCTAGGTCAAGTGGGTATGAGATTCCCTGTTTGCAGAGGAAGACCTTTCCAGACATAGGAGGATCTTGCAAGGGTTTATGAAGCTGAACTCCCCCTGCAAGAATCTCCACCTAATTTGGCAAGATCTGACCTATTTTGTGCAAAGGTCACATTTCAGTCTTCTAGGAACCAGAACCAGTAGATCACATCATGAAGCTTATGGTATTGCTGATGGGAAAAAAACAGGTTAAACAGAGAATCAGAAAAACCGTTTCACATTGAAACAAGGATAAGACTATGTGTTTAAAGTATTACTAAAATGAGAAAAAAGTTCTCTTCAGATAAAAGAGAAATTATGATATGGATATAATTACTAATTGTCAGGGCTTGGTTTATAAATCAGTAGTTCAAGCAAGATAATGGAAAACAGTTATACCTTCTGCACCTGAAAAATCTCCTGGCCTAGGATCCCAGGTAAAAGTCGTTCAATACTGTATCTTGCTTGAATAGCTATTGTTTTTATTCCCTGATACAGATTTGGGGTGACTAGTAACCTAAGAAATAAAGCAATTTGGAATGAATCAGACACTTTAAGTATATACCATTTGATGTCTTGACTTTCTGGATATTGACACTTTTTGTGAAATGATAGTGTATGAAACAGTATGTTATGTGTCTCAAACAAACAGTTCAACTGAACAGAGTAGGAAGTCAAAAAATTAACCCAAATGCACAAAAGAACTTCATACATTAAAAAGATAGTATTTGAAATCAATTGGGAAAAAGATCGATTAGTTAGTAATAGCTAAGAACATCTGGCTAAACATCTGGGAAAAAATAGAAGTTAGAACTCAACCACATTCTGTGTGTATAAATAAAACTACAGATATATTAAAAAATAAAATGTAAAACAAAAAATGAAGCCACAAATGTACCAAAAGGAAGTGTAGTGACTATTCATATAATTATGTGGAAAATATTCTAGCTATAAAACCAAACCAGACAATTTGTAAGGTTGACTGACTTTACTACAAAGTATTTTAAACATTAGCAGAAAAAATATAATGCTTAACAAGTTGAAAAAGCAAGTATGCTAAGAAAAATATTTACAAAATTGTAACAAGTGACTACATGACATTTATGTACTACCTTTCTGTCTACCATTGAATTTTTTAGTCCTAATTTTCTTTTACTGATTCCTCTATCAAATTTTCATCCATTTCAATGTAACAATAGTTCAGGAGAACACATTTTAGTGACCAGTTTTTAAATACATTTTTGTAGTTATACCCATTGTCTATTAATTAAAACCTGTAAAATACTTAGTTAGCTTTCATTATATCACTGTTCTACTTTTAAGAATATTTCTAGTGTTTGAGCTCCTTAAGCTGTAGCACAGTTTGTAAACAGAGTACCAACAGCAAATAACAACAAAAAGAACAATGAAGCAAAATGGAAAGAGTGGCTGGTTGTAGTCATATCTCAACACACTCTTCAAGCCCCCTGGGTGCCTGCCCATACTACATGTCACCAGTAATATTGTGTTGCTTGAGATAGTAGACATGTCACAGCAGCAGAGCTGAAAATTTTATGTGCACATAGATTTTGTTATTTGTTTTCTTTTGGTCATGGAATAGTCTAAATTCTTCATGTTTGTTTCATTTTTTCACTTATACTCTGATTAAAAATTGGTAACATTAGCTTTTATCAAGCACTAACACAGTAATTGGAAAATAGTATTTTTTTAGGAAGAAAAAAATCTAGCAACTGGTAATTAGCATGAATAGCAAAATGAGTGAAAATCATAAATGGACAATTTATCATGAGAATGTAAACTTCCATAAAAATTATTCAAATTTGCCAGTAATTAAAGAAATGACAAACATTTTTAAAGCATAAAAACATGGTTTTCCACCTAACAAACTATCAAAGAAGCAAGATAGTAATTACCAATGTTGTCAAAGGTTTAGAAAAACAATTATTTTTCATTTAGTGCATGGTGAGGATAAATTGACACAAACATTTGTACAGAGCAATTTGACAATACACATTTTAAAAACATGTTAAGGTACAAATCATTTGACCCAACAATTGCACTTTTAGACTTTATTTCAGGGAGATAATTAAAGATCTGCACAAATTCATTTCTGTAAGGATGGGTCAGTATAGTGTTGCTTATAGCAAAAAATAATATACAAGTGCAAATAACCTAAAGTAAATTTCAAATAAGCATTTACTTACAAAGAAATACAATATAGCCATTAAAAAACTGCAGTGAAATCCTAGGGATGTACCCTACAGAATGACTATAGGTAATAATACAATATTTTATGTTTGTCAGTTGCTAAGAGAGCCATCTTAAAAGTTCTCATCACAGGAAAAAAAATTTGTAACTATATGTGTGTTGATGGATGTAAACTAGACTTTCTGTGGTATCATTCTGCAATGTATACAAAATATCAAATGATTATGTTGTATATCTGAAATTAACATTTCAATTATATCTCAATTTCAAATTATGTAGAAGTGTATTTGTTCACATGGAAAGCTGTTCACGATATAAAATTGATACAAAAATTACAAAAAAATACAGTATGATTTCAGTTCTGTAAACAATCATTCATATCTAAATCTGGAAGGATATTTACTAAAACTTCAACAATTATAAATAAGTGGATGGATCAAGGAATCTGTGTGTTTGTTTCTTTTAACTTATCTGTATTTCTGACTGTTCTACTCATATATTTGTTTAACTTCAAAAATTATTTTTCAAGAGAACATTAATAGATCATTACCTAAAAAACATCAAAGTATACAGGTTTTGCATCCATTAGTTCCTGAGCCAGCCTTCCACACACACCTCAAATCTCCTCCCTGGCATTCTTCACTACATTTGTTCAATGTTCCCTGTTTTGGCTTTATCCTCCAGACTAGCAATATGTACCTTGATTCTCTTGTCCTTTGACTATTTTGCTTTATTTCTTGAATTCTGCCTCCTGGATGTCACAGGAGAGGATCAACAGAACAAAGCCCCTTCAGCACAGTTCTAGGAGCTCCATATTTATACACAACCCTCACAGTTTTAATTTATCTGCCCCCCTTTTTTTGGATGTGCCCTTTAATGGAGTTCAACAAAATAAAATGAGTGAAAGCTGTGAGTGGCCAAAGAAGGTTTGCAGGAAGGGGAGCCACTTGACCTGGGCTGGAAATGATGAGGTAGGGTTTGGAAAAGTGGAGAATGGAAAGAAAGGATAAAAACAGTTCACGTGTGCAGCGCAGCATGAACAGAGAGGCATGAACAGAGCACAGCACAAGTAAAACAGCCACTTGGAGAGGAGGATTCATACTGGGGTAAGTGCTGGGAATTACAGTTTTTGAAAAATTGAGTGCAAATTTTCTATTATTTTGCAATTGAACTTTGTTATGAGCTACGAGCCCAGAGGAGAAGAAAAGCTAACAGAAAGTAAAATCAAGCCAAATAAAATATAGATTAACTTTAAGTATTACAAAAAAGAAAACAAGTGTTTTTGACTGCTACCCAAACTACCCATATGGGATTAAAAGCCCTTCACAATTTGGGGTCACTTTACCTTCCCAGATTGATCTCCCTTTACTCTCCCCATAAGCTTTCTCTATATATTAAGTTATAATTGTTAAATACGTCTTATCTTTTCATTCTTCCATGCCTTTTCATATTACTCCCTCTGTTATATTGTCCTTTTCTTACTTTTCCAACAAACAAAATTCTGTTTGTTCTTCAAGGCCCAACTCAAATGTCAACTCCTTTGTGAGGTACCACTCTGATCTCTCCAGGCAAGAATAATGATTTCTGTGCCTGTGTCTCCCAGAATCTGTTGATTCAACTATTTCAGCACTTGGCATTCTGTTATGCTTATTGTGAGTAGGAGGATCTTTTCACCTAGACCAGTACCTCCTAAATAAATAACCAGGATAATCATTTGTTCATTAGAGATGAGCATTTGTTCACCATTAAAACCTAGAACCTAGCACAAGGCCTAGCCCATTCTAGATGCTCAATAAATGTTCGTTAAATACATGACCCAAAGTTAGGAAAATCACACATACTATATAGCAGTTCAAAGAAATTGGGTTAGAGAAAAAAAGTATATTTGAAAATAAAAGTATGAAGGAATTAGAAATTTGTCTCTCATTTAATGAAACAATAAATGAAAAGTAAATGTCTAATTTAATTGAATAATTTTAATTATAATACCTCGTTTACCTTAGTTTCCTACTAACTTCTATAACTCAAAGTGGGCAGTATTATTAAATTTATTAAATGATATTTAAGTATCATTTTAATCATTCAAATAAATTTCTTTTAATAAACAAATGCCTTTTAAGTTCTTAGCCTTGTGTGTAACAGTAAGCTAAATCCAGTGTTCAAAAATCACTTACTTCCTTAGCATAATGAAAATATTGGCTTCATTTTTCTTATTATAGTAATGCTACTAAAGGGGGATCCAAGTTTATGATACAATGATTTCATTGTGCAGAAGAGGTACATTCAAGGTACAGAAATAAGACTCAGAGAAACCACCAGATAAATGATTCCACTTGTCTAAAGCTTGGCTTTTGCTTCATACAAAACAAAAGAAAATCAAGCAGGTATAAATATAGTTCACTTTTTAATAAAACAGGAATAGCAGCTTCCGTATTATTGAGTTTACATGAAATCTATCTGTGACAATGTATGTCAAGTACCTGGCACTGTACTTGGATCACAAGAACCCTCAATAATCCAGAGCTGTTAGTACTTAAGAAACTGAGGTCAACAACTCTAGGATCTAGAATTTTCCAAACCTGAATGGCATAATTGAATTTTGTGTTCCCAGGTATAAGGCAACTACCTAATCTTCACTTGGCTAAGATCTACCAAGGGCCGCTGACTGACAGCAACAAGGGAAAAAGGTGGTTAACTGGCATGACTCATTTTGCACCCAAACCCTACCACAGAGCTTCACATGCCTTTGTCTATGCCCATCCCCTGGAAAGCACTGTCCCTGTCAAGTCTACACCTCTCATCTACGATTCTGTGCCCCACTCCCCAAGTCAGTCCTGAGCTACTCAACTCCAGTAAACTTTTAACAACTAATATATCTCTCTTGCCATGCTTGTGAATGCTGGGTAGGGCATTAGCCGGGTAGAAGAATTTAGGCAGGGGATCTAAATTCTAGCTCCTGTTCTACTCCTTCTGAGCCCCTTCTCTACTCTTACCTGCTCCTTTTGCTTTGCTGTAAGAAACAGGAAACCACATACTAGAAGAAACAAGAGGGGTATGTAACAATCTGTACAGAGGAGCTAGAGGTTTAAAGCAATAAACTTCTGGAAAAATAAGACAAGCTGAAGAAAAGCACATTCAGGTCATTCAACAACATCTGACTACCTATTATAAGGAGGAGCTGAGATTATAGGAAGGAAACTTACACAATAGTGACATTGCCCTGAAACATAATAGAGTTTTTCTGGTAATAGCTCATCTTGGCTAAACAGGATAAAGGTAAGGAGGTGTCATCCTGTTAAGGGGCTGGGGCTGCTTCAGGATGTCACATGTCTGCAAACTAACTGTGTGTGTACTGCTGTCATTTATCCTTGAATGTCATAGTTACTGATGTCCTGATGCCACAGCAAATGCCCTACACCAGCAGAAGGTAATAGGTGTGTAACTAAACCACACTTTTCTGTCCTTTGGCTACCTTATCCATAAAGAAAAGAGTAAAATGATAATCTTTTATTTATTTATTTTTATTAAGGTGTCATTGATACACACTCTTATGAAGGTTTCACATGAAAAACAATGTGGTTACTACATTCACCCTTATTATCGAGTCCCCCCCCATACACCATTGCAGTCACTGTCCATCAGTGTAGTAAGATGCCACAGAGTCACTATTTGTCCTCTCTGTGCTACACTGTCTTTCCCATGACCCCACACACGTGTACTAATCATAATACCCCTCAATCCCCTTCTCCCTCCCTCCCCACCTGCCTTCCTACACTCCTCCCCTTTGGTAACCGCTAGTCCCTTCTTGATGTCAGCATAGTAGAACTCTGCTACTATATTAAAATACTTTTTGTGTGTGAAGCATAATCATGTGTATTTTCTCAATTACATCTCTTCATATTGTATCCCCACTTTTGCAGATAGGAAATTGAGGCTTGAGAAGTCTAGTGTGTAGAGCTAGCTTTGGAGTTCAGATTCAACTAACTTCAAAACTCATGGTCTTAACTTCCTAACTTGCGCAAATATAATTCAGTTAAAAATGAGGAAACTATAATCCAGAGACTTGAACTAAGGGTATACAACATATTATTTATTTAACCAATAACTGATTTTAGCATTTACTATGTGTTAAACTTATAAAAAAATACCAAGGCTAAAGACATTAATAAACTACTGCTCTTATAAGAATGAAGTTATGCTCTATTAAGCTGAATTCCCATAAGAGCAGACATCATAGTCTGATCAAATAAAAGAAAACCAAATCTTCACACTTTTTTTAATCACTATTTTCTGACACTACTCCCATTTTTATTATTTTCAAAATTAAAAGTAAAATAACCTCATTAATGAAATGAAATCAGGAGATGATTTCGTTACCAATGATATGTTTGAAAGATTTTCTACACATTTTCAATTTGGTACACTATTCATTTTTATAGATCTAACTATTAATGAAGTTTAATTGGATTGAATCACAGTGTAAAGTCTCCTGCTCATCCTCTTAGAGGCACAGAAGTACTGGTCTACCATGATATCTAGCCACTACATGCAGCACACATATGGAAACAGAGAATTTAATAGGGTACCTACTAACTAGGAGGAGGATGTACCACTCCCAGATTTTATTTCATTAAAGAAAGTTGCTTTCTTGCTGTTTCTTGGTTTCTTCTTTTTACAGAAGTTTCTCAAAGCTAAACTAGGGTGTGCTTCACATTCCTGAGTACGTAAAGCTCTAGTAATGGTAAACTGCTTTATATTTGGAGACCTGCTGCAAGGGGTACCAGCTCCCTCCCCTTTCATCCTGGATACTCTAATTCACCTTTTAAGACTCCACTTTAATCATTTCTCCAGGAAGTTGTTCCTGAATCTTACCCCTGGGCTTTTATAGCATGCAAAGCAGATCTCTTGGAATTTATAATATTCCACATTAAATATATATTTATGTAAATCTTTCCCCAGGTAATCTATGCTCTTTAATAGTTGGAGGACCATATCTTATTTATCTCTATTATCCTCTGCTCCTAACTCAGTACCTGTTATATAAAAAGGAGTCAATACATGTTTGCTCAATTAAACTGAACAATGGAGAGAAATGTATCGCAGTTTTGAGCAAATAGAAAAATTAACTAGGTGAGTTCTAAGATCTTCTTATTTAATATCTATGTGCTATAGGGTTTGCCCCTTAATAGTAATAGCACTAATAAATAATATGAAAACCTAACATTCATTTAATATATATTATGAACCAGATAGTTTGCTAAACAGTAACCTGTGAGACAGTGTATTTGTTTTCTAGGGCTGCCATAGCAAAATACCATGGATTAGCTGGCTTAAACAACAGAAATTTATTTTCTCATAATTCTGGAGGCTAGAAGTTAAAGAACAAAGTGTTGGCAGGTTGGTTTCTTCTGAAACCTCTGTCTGTGGCATACAGACAGCCACCCTTGTCACTGTCTTTTCACATGGCTGTCCTTCTGTTTGTGTTGTCTGTGTGCTAATCTCCTCTTCTTATAAGGACACCAGACGTACTGGATGAGGGCCCATCCTAACAACCCCATTTTAACATAATTACTATTTTAAACATCCTACCTCTAAATATAGTCACATCCAGAGCTACTGGGAGTTAGGGCCTCAACATATGAATTTGGAAGGGAAACAATTCAGCCCACAACATGTAGGTACTATTATTTTTCTTAAATTTCAAATGAGTAAACCAAGGCTTAGTGAATGTGGCAAATGGACTCTAAAAGGGCCCCAAATTAACCTCACCTTCTGATATTCACATACCCGTGTAATCCCCTCCCCATATGTGTGGATGGAACCTTTTACTTGCTTCTGACCAACAGAATACATCAAAAGTGATAAGATGTCACTTACATGGTTAGGTTATATAAAAGTGCAACTTTATCTTGCTAGAAGCCTCTATTACCTTTTCAACTTCCGTGCTTTGATAAAGCAGGCAGCCACGTTAGAGGCGCATGTATCAAGGGACTGTAGGCAGCTTCTAGTTAACAGGAAACGAGTCCCTCTGTCAAACAGGCTGCAAGGAACTGAATTCTGCCAACAATTACGTGAGCTTAGAAGAGAATCTTTCCCAGTCAGTCTTTCAGATGAGACCCCAGCTTGGCTGACACTTGATTGCAACCTCATGAGAAATCCTGAAACAGAGGACCCAGCTAAGCCATGCCTGGATTCTTGACCCACAGAAACTCTTGAGGTCATAAACGTGTTTTTTAAGCTACTTAGTTTGTGGGTAAAATTATTAATTGTAATTGATAATTAATATAGTGAGATTAGCCCAACTTTACATATTAGTGAGTGGTTAAAGCTGGGATTTGAACTCTGATCTCTGTGACTCCAATACCACCTTTGCTATATAAGTACCTACCATGAAGGACTAAATAAACAGACATGAAATGTTAGTGCAGTGTCTTCCCACATAACAAGCAGTCCTTAAGTGATTTTTCTATTGTTAGAGATCCACAACTTTGTCTATTGTCAAACAAAAGCAAATAATACCTGAAACATCAGTAAGGAAAAACGTCTTACAGCAAATCAACTATGAACACAAATCACAAAGATATATTAGATTTTAGACTCCCTATGTATAAACTTAGCCTAGTATGGTTACTCTTAGGATCATATAACTGATTATTGTTTCCTTATAAATTAAACAAATGCTTATTGAATAGCTAATATTTGAAGGCCCTGAAATACAAAGCTTAGTATGATCTCAGTCCTCCTGTCCCTAAGTGTTCTGTGCCAATATAAGACATTATACTTCAACATAGGAAGGGTATGGGAACCCAGAAAAAAGGAAAAACACTTAGTAGATACTCATGGAATATCCAGTGGGTATTTAATAAAAGTTTACTGAAGGAATTAATGTATTGATCTCCTCTATTTTCCTTTAATTAAGCCACTCATTCAGGCAGGCATGGAGCTGAATGAAGTTTCACTGGATTTAATCACAACGTGGATTGTAGGATCACAAATCAGACTTTATAAGGTCCAAAGCCTGCCTCAACCACCTACCAGTTGTGTAACTTGGGCATATTACCAAACCTCTCTATTTCTTAATATTGTCCTATATTGAGAGTTCCATGATCATACTCTATATTTTCATGATAAAGCATCCTGAGATTACAGTGAAGTATGACCTCCTATATTATAGATGAGAATATTGCTCCCTTGAATTTCTTACAATGAAACCAAGAAAGTAACGAAGTTCACACCTATTAGAAAAACATTTATCTTTATAAAAGTAAATGGTTTATTCATAATGATAATTCATGTCTCCTGGGTGGCCTATAGAACATTTTATGAACTTTTTCTCAGTACGTACCCCCTACCAACATTTCCCTAGACATCTAAGATGCCCTCCAGTACCTCACTAGAAGTGGAATGGAGAGATAAAACCAGTTAACTTATTTCAGCACAAACACCCTGGATAAACTATTTTATACTAAAAAAATTTACTGCTACTAACATTGTTAGCAACATTGATAGCAATGTATCCCTACTTGTCTCAGAAAGAGTAATAATCTGTACCAAGATTTTTTACTTTTAATTTGAAGAAAAATTGATTTTGTGCATAATTATTTTTTGGATGAGGCTTGCTCATTTATAACCACCTTCCCATGGTGTTTATAATTAAAATTTTAATTTTCTTCCCACACATTTTGAACTGAAAGCTAAATGTTGACTGTATACAGAGAAGAAAAACTGCTACAAGCAACACAAAGTGGAATTGATGCCTAGCTTAAAGCTTTTTGTTTAAACTTGCCAATATTTTGAATCGGTAAACTTTCCCCATGTTCATTATGTTGACATTCTCTTTTAAATCCCAATGTATGAAGTTAACTAAATGTTCAGAAGAACATGTGCTCACTCATGAATTTGACCCTAACTGGAGTCACTGACAGCAGTTCAAAGCAATAGTTTCCTGGGTCCTGCACTTTACTTTAGGGTTATAGAAATGAAAAAGCCTAGGCCCTGCCAGCAAGGATCTCAGACTAGCAGAAATGTTGGATGTAGGTGAGGATAATCACACACAATGTGGTAAGTACAAAACATAAAGGAAGCAGAGACCCTGGTGGGAAGCCCAGGCTGAAAGATTTCAAAAAGCCTTCCTAGAGTAACTAAAAGCCTCAGGTGTCTTCTTTTAAGTGATTCTATTTTTCTAAGTGACTTTTGAAGGATGAATACTGATTACCCAGGAAAAGAATGAGTATGAGACAGTTTTCTAGAATGTAGGAAAAACTGGAGCAAGGCATCAAGTTGTGAAAAGTATGATGTGCTTTGGGAAATATACACAGGTGGATGATGAGACATTGTCTGGAGCGACAAGAAAGGTAACAAGAGAAGTAGGGAGAACAAACAGTAGTGAGAGATGAGCAAGTGCCAAGACTCTGAGACCAAAATGAGTGTTGCATGTTGAGAGAGACAGAAGGCCAGCATGGCTGAAGCGGAGTATTTGAGCAGGCCAGTGAGGGAAATGAGGCTGAAGAAGCAGCAAGGGCCACATCAGGTAGAGCCTTATAGCCTCTGGCAAGGAAGCTGAACTCTGGTTTTACTGGGAATCCACTGAAGCATGTTAGGCTGGGAGCACAATGCTATATATATGTTTTAAAGATCACTATGGATGTTGTACAAAGAATGGTCTGTAAGGCTGCAAGAGTAGAATCAAAGAGAACACTTAGAAAGCTGATGTAGCAGCAGACTTTAGAGATAATGGTGGTCTAAACCATGATCAAAAACTTGTTTCATACAGAACTCTAGTCCTTCTGATAATGCTCAAGGCAGTTATCTTGTTTTCTCTCCTAGGAATAACATACTCAGTTTATTTTTGTTTTTCCATAAAATTTATTAGAGGTAGATCCAGGATTTGTGGGCTTTAAAGCTGATGGGGTCTTCTTGAAGAAAAAGAATACAAAATTATGAATATAAAATCAGGAAGGGGAGCTTAGAGGGAATCCATGTAAATGAAGGACTCTGAGGTTTAAGCTTCATTAGCTTCAAAGTATACCTTCCTTTGTCAATCTCTGTACTTAAGCACTTAAATACTTTATATGCTTTATCTCATTTATTCTTCTGTATAACCCCATGAGACAGTTACTCTTCTTACTCTCATCCCACAGATAAGAACATCAAGTCTTCAAAAGGTTATGAAATACATCTGAGGTATTTTACATAGTTAGTAAGCTGCAAAAATGCCTCCATAAGCATGTAAGCAAATGGCCTTTTTTACCTTTCCATTCCAGTGACTATCCTCTGGCCAATCTCTAGTTCTAAACCACTCCAAAAGTGAATATTCATATTCAAAGAGTATGAATAGAGCAACTCCTATGTATCAAGCAACATCCTGTGCTCCATATTTGCCCTATTATAGGCAGAACTGATTATTTCATATTTACTTAAACCATCTGTGGTGGACAGACTCTAGGGTAGTCCTCCATGACGTCCACCTCCTGGTGTTCATGCCTTTGTATAATCATGCTTCTTTACTGTGGGCAGGACCTGAGACATCTTCTGGTTAATAGAATAGGACAAAAGTGACATCAAAAGCAAAGGAACAAAGGCAACAATCAAGAAGTGGGATTACATCATATAAAAAACTTCTGCTCTACAAAAAAGCCATCCAAAAAATGAAAAGACAATCTATGGAATGGAAGAAAATATTTGAAACTGTATATCCCATAAGAGATTAATATCCAAAATATACAAGGAACTCATACAAGTCAATAGCAAAAACCCGAATAGCCCAACTTAAAAATGGGCAAAAGACCTGAATAGACATTTTTCTAAACTTTCCATTTACGGGATGCAACTTAAACACTGCCTAGAAGGAAAGTTGTAGATTTAAACAGCTGTGTCAGAAAACAATGGTCTCAAATCAATAATTTAAGCTTCTGCTTTAAAAAAATCAGAAAAATCTTCTTTGTTTTTCCAAAGAAGACATACAAATGGCCAACAAGTACATGAAAAGATTGCGAATATCACTCCTCATCACAGAAATGCAAATCCAAACCACAATGAGATACCACCTCACGCCTGTCAGGATGGCTATTATCAGAACAAACAAAAAACCCAAATATGAAAAGATAATAAATGCTGACAAGGATGTGGAGAAGAGGGAACACTTGGACATTGTTGGTGGGAGTGTAAACTGACACAGCCACTATATGAAACAGCATGGAGGTTCCTCAAGAAATTAAAAATAGAACTACCATATGATCCAGCAACCCCACTTCAAGGTATATATCCAAAGTTAATGAAAGCATTATCTCAAAGGGATATCTGTATTCCCATGTACACTGCAGCATTATTCACAATAGCCAAGGTTCGGAAAAAAAACCTGAGTCCATCCACAAATGAATGGATCAAAAAAATGTGATATATAATACTTTATCATATATACATATGATAAAAATACATAAAATATATGTGATGTATACAAAATATTTAAAAATGTTATTACATATAAATGTGATATACACACACATATATACATATATTGTGAAATATATGTGAAAAAATAAGATTGTGAAATATATGTATAAGGTATATTATTATTCAGAATTTAAAAAGAAGGAAATCTTGTCATTTGTAACAACATCAACCTGAGGGCATTATACTAAGGGAAATAAGTGAGAACGAGAAAGAAAAATACTTCATGGTGTTGCCAGGCAGCTGCATCTGGGGAGGTCTCTCCTTGCACACCATGTGAAACCTCAGCCTGGATGGGGAGAGGGTTCCTGACTCTGAAAGAGAAAGAATTCTCCAGCAGGTCAGAAGAGTGTAGGTAAGGAAGGAATTCATTACAGCAAGAGTAGCAGGAAATGGCAGCTGCCTTGCAGGCAGCAGAGAGCAAGAAAGACCAGAGAGGGAAAAGGAAGTTCATTGAACTCCTGCTCAGCATGGGGCAAATCCTTTGCTAACTCCTAAGGCCAGGGTCACCTGACATTCAGTGTCCATTTGAATCTGCACAGCATGGTAACTAAGTCCCCACCATCTCAGGATTTAAGGAGCTGCAGAGCACTGGATGGAGTGAGATTATGTTCTGAGAACTTCCCAAAGGCAAAGAAAGGAGATTTTGAGGCAGGCTACTAAAGAGCATGATCATATAGCTGCAGTCCTGCCCATGTCACCCAGGCAACAGGAACTTGCAGGCCCAAATTGGAGCTCTCAGCAGCCCGTCCCTACTTATCTGGAGTAGAACAGAGAGAGTGAAGACTTGTACTTGAGTCTGGAGAATAGAATGAAACAGCCAAGTGACCACTGGAAGAATGCAGGGACAAAATGCAACAAATTGAGCAGTGAGGCTTTGTTTATAAAGTACACACTCAAAGAAAAGGGAGTATAGACAACCTCAGAGAGGAGGAATACTTAAGGGTTTGGGGTTTGGAGTTTTATATGGCTTTTTGGGTAGGGGTCAGCATAAGGCATGATGTATACAGGTGATTCATAATCCTTCAAAGTTTTGTCTTACATATAGGGTTACTTAGGTGACTGTGTTGACCCCATTCTCAGTGTTCTTTAACCATATAGGTACATTTACAATTCAGAGGTCTATCTCCTGTCTTGGTTACAAAGTTACTTAATTTAAATTAAGGAGAGGGAAGAAGAAGAAGATCTTATAGATTAACTTAAAGAATAAACTGGGCCTTTTTTGCAGGCTGAGCAGATTTTACAATGTCACGACCCTTGTCCCATTTCCCTGACCTACCTCAATGGTATCATTTATATGTGGAATCATAAATTAAAAAGCCAAACTCATAGAAACAGAGAATAGAAAAGTGGTTGCCAGGGGCCAGGAGATGGGAGAAATGGAATGACTGGTAAAAGAATATAAACAGGGAGGCACTGGTAAAAGAGTGTGCATTCATCTGTCTTTCTATCCATAAATTTTTGCTTGAACTAAGCTAAAGACCTACTGACTAGAACTCTATATGTAAAAGGCTCTGTTCTTTGCCACTAATTACCAGTGGCAGGGGAGTGAAGAGCAAATATATGAATTGAAAGTCTGACCCCATGTTGCTAAACATTTCCCTGGCAACCCAACAGGTATATTTAATGAGAAAAATAGCACAAACACCAGATTTAAAAATATTAGTTCCCACAGCAGGAATTTGTTGCTTGCAAACTTCAGCTCTGTCAGAGTTTCCTTTGCTTCTGGCCCCCAGCCTCATGATACAGCAAGGAAATGATTTTTTTTAATAATCAACTACAAAAGAGTCAAATTAAGAGGCTCTAGAATTTCTTATAACCAAATAAAATAGGAAGGATATTGCTAAATCATTAATGGGCCCACACTGTTTCTCCTTTTAAAACATTTTAATGGCCTTTCATCATCCCCCAAAGGATAAATACTTAACCTTATTCTATGTATCTTGCCTCATTTCTCACCAGCTCTCCATCCCTTTTTTATACTATATAGTCCAGCTAAGCTGAGCTAATGTTTGCTTCCAAACAAACTAGGCTGCTTCAGACCAATATGTCTTTCCTCACAACCTTTTCCAGCACAGTACCTTTGCACTCCTTTCTCAAAGCAAGGCTTTACTGCTGGGTACAGTACACCAGCTCTACCTGGTGCCCACTGTTCTCTGTTGCATCTCTTACAGTCTCCATGATACTGCAGTGGATCTATCTGTAGATGCCACAATCTCCACGCAGAGATCCTCAAGGACAGGGTCAGGGCACATCTCACTCACTGTGGTATTCTCAGTACTCAGATCTTAGCATAGAGCAGATACTCAGAGAATGTGAATCTGTCAGTCAGCAGATCAATGACACTGAGTAAACTGTTCAAGGTCTAGGAGGGATTAGAAATGCTTTTCTGCCTAAAATCTAGTCAGAATCTAATCTATGGTCATCCGTTTCAGAAGCAGTATTCTAAAGACTGATTCATTAACCCAGTTTAGACTGGCCTAAACCAAAGACTTTAATGTGAGATTCATAATCCATCAATACCTGCTCACTCAGACCCCCAACCCAGACCTTTTGGGTCATTCCCTTACATGTGCTTGTCTTTCTTGAGTTCAAAATTCAACAAGCATGAACTGACCACTTACATACGCCATATACTATGCTAGGCAATGGGGCTTTAGCCATGAACAAAATGTAATCTGTATCCCCGAGGAGTTCCTACATGAATGCTATCATTAAATCTTCACTGAAACAACTGATATTATAATTCCAGGACACTAAGACACATGGAAATTTATCAACTTAACTAAGACCACATAATAAGTTTGTGATGCCAGTTTTGATATAAAAGCATATGGTTCAAATATGGTGAAATTGGGATGCTTTTAAGATGATATTTGTCCACGGATGAAAAGTAGCTGCTAGTTCTCCCTCAATAAACTCATTTCCCAAGAGATCCTGGAAAAGTAAGTATGCACCCAAGAGGCAATTACCAGCAAAGGTAGGGAGGATATTTTATTATTAGCTGTGGCTTAGGTCTCCTACCCCAAAATAGAAAAGTCAAACAAGCTGGCTTGGGACTAGATGGGGCACTTATTTCTAATCTGGTTGAGCATGAAAAGCTTAAAATCTAAGCATGACATATGTTCTGCTCATTCCACTTTTCCCAACCCCTAAGCATCTAGATATTAATTTCCAATATTAATTATATGACTAAAGGAAAACTCAGACTATAATCAGGGAAGCATCACTGTGCCTTGAACCCAAAATGAAGCTTGCAGTCAAGAACTTTGGTTCTTCAATAAATGTTAATCCCCCTTTTCACTATATCATAGCTGTTTCAACAGAATTACCTTTGTTTGAAAACTGCGTAACTGATAAAAGCCATAAACTCAGAGAAACAAATGACAGAGTATTTAGTTTATCAGTATCTTATGATTTCAAATTGGCATATGCAGGGAAAGCACAGGAGTTGTATGCAAATCACCATACATCAATACTATCAATCAAATATTAATGGGAAGAACAAAACATTAAAATGGCAGTTATATAGTATTCCACATCATCAAATTTATAATTGCATGAAATTGGAAAACAAAGCTAAGTCTACATTTTTCAAATGTTGGCAACAGTACTACAGTTTATTACTTAAACAAAGAAATGAGCATTATCAGTGATAGAATCCAGACCTGAGCACCACCTTTCGAATAATCCCACCCACCACCTCAGAGAGACCTAGGTGTCATTTTACCTAGGCTACAAGCATTCTCCAGAGGACACATCAGCAAGCCACAAGCCCACATTTTCCCTGAACCCTCCTCTCAAAGAGCCATAAAAAAAAAACCTGCCATAAAAAGCCTCTTGACCTGGTGGAGACTCTCTTTCCTTTGTTCTGCTGGCTGGAACAGAGTGGTCCCTCTCAGGTTCAGCAATAAACGGCTAAGACTGTTGAGTTCGCATCCCCTCTTCTCTTTCATCTATTCCCTCTATCCCTTTCAATCAGTCCCAATCAAGTATGAGATTCTGGTCCCTGTTTAAGATGAACTGAAACTTGTTGACAAACTCAAGAGAGTCCTGTGCAGCACTGAACACTTGCTTTTACTTAAATCTGAATCAGTACACTCTTTTATATTTTTCTTAACCTTGTGACAACTGGATTCACAAGATGCCTGCTTTGACTCCTGGCTGACTCACTCCTGTAGTAAAGGGTGATGAGGTGTTTCTTTGTGTATCTGCATGACCCTGATTAAAATACAGAAATATCCCTCTTATAATATTCTAAATAAGTATATATGAAAGCCAAATTGAGGCAATTACTTGTTTTTAAATAGATATACAAATATATGAAGAGCTTTTCTCCTTTGGCCCAGTAACTTCAATTCTGAGAAGCTATCATTAAGAAGAAAAGACAAAATGAGGACAAGCCTCATTCATCAAGATGTTCACTCTGACAGTACTTATAGTAGCAAAAAATTAGAAGCTAAGTGCTCAACATCAGGAAAAAAGTATAAATAAATAATGGCATATTCATAAATGGATATATAATTATTAAAATACTGTTCACAAAGAATACTTAACAACATAGGAAGAATTCAGAACACAACATTAAATGAAAAAAGTAGAACACCAATGTATATGCAGAATGCAACACCTCAATGTAAAAGGATTTGCATAGAATGAGGAAAAAGAAAAGAAGCTGAGTTTCCAGCAAAAGGAACTACTTGTTTAATCAATTGCTCATTGAAGAGAAAGGAGGAAGGGACAGAAGGTAGAGACACTAAAAAGTGTCCACAGGACATGTCCCTGGATGGAGAAAATTAAGAAGCTGTTTTCTGTTTCTATTTCTCTATAATCCACATTTTTTACATTAAGTCTAATCAAAATCAATAAATAGAAAAATTAATATAGAAGAAAATATTAGTGTAATAAAGACAAAACCATCAGTCTAATATTCTCATGAAATCTCAGACCATTTCAATATCTTCCCACACTACTATTATCTCTCTATGAATTAGTGTTTCCATTAAAGGGATAAATAAGTGTTAAATAATTAATGAATAAAATTTAAATCTTAGAATAAAGGATATTCATGGATAAAAAATCATTAGCTGAGAACTAAATAAGAAGTGAACAACAGAAAGAACTCTGGAAATTCCCAGCAAGCAAAATAATATGCTTCTAAATAACCCATGAGTCAAAGAATAAATCACAAGGGATATTAGAGAATATTGTAACTAAATAAAAGCAAAAACAAAACATTTAAAAGTTTATGGGATGCAACTTAAACACTGCCTAGAGGGAAATTTATAGCTTTAAATAGTTGTCTTGGAAAATAAGAATGGTCTCATATCAGTAACCTAAGCTTCTCCCTTGAAAAAAATAGGAAAAAGCAAACTAAATCCAAAGTAAGCAGAATGGAAATCACAGAAATTATAGAGGGGAAAAAAAAATCAAAAAAATAGAAACCAAAACAAACAAATATACAATAAAGAAAATCAGTGCAACCAAAAGATGGTTCTTTGAAAAGATCAACAAAATTAATAAACTTTAGGTGAGATGGACCAAGAGGGAAAAATGACATAAATTACTAAAATCAGGAATAAAACACCAGTACCGACTATACAGAAATTAAAATTATAGGTGATATTATGAAAAACAATTAGAGAACTTAAATGAAATAGACAAATCTTTGGAAAACACATTGACTCAAGAAGAATTAAAAAATTCTTAATGGGCCTATATTAAGTAAAAACTTGAATTAGTAATTAGAAATCTTCCTACAAAGAAAATCCCAGGCCCAGATAACTTTTTACCAAATCTGCAAGGAGAGAAAACCAATCTTTCACAAACTTTCATAAAATAGAGGAGGAAGGAACACTGTTCAGTATTACACTAGTACAAAACTTAGACAAAGACATGACAAGAAAAGAAAACCACAGACCAATATTCCTTATGAAAATAGGAAAGAATCTTAAGCAAAATACTAGCAAACCAGATCCAGCAGACTAAAATAGAAGAATTATATGCCATGATCAAATCAGATTTATTCCAGGAATTCAATGTTAGTTTAAAAATTGAAAACCAATTGAAATCATATACATTATTAAATTGAATAAAGGACAAAAAACCATGATTATCTAAATAGATACCAAATAAAAGCATTTGAAAAAAATCCAACACCATTAATTATAAAAACTCTTAAATAGAAATAGGAATCTTTCTCAACCTGATAAAAGGCATCTACCAAACCTCCTAGCTCTTACCAACTTTTCTATATATTAAATAACAGTCTTAAATATAGTCACCATATTACACATTACATGCTGGACATAACATGTTGTTAAGACAGATCTTTAAGAGTTCTCAATACAAGGAAATTTTTTTTCTTTTCTTCTTATTTTATCTATATGAGATGATGGATATTAACTAAACATATAGTGGCAATCATTTCACAATATATGTATCAAAGCATCATTCTGTACACCTGTGTGGGTAAAATTGCAATATTTCCAGAATCCCTCGCCTGTCTTTAGTGCATCTCTGTATCAATAGGTAATTACAAGGGCCAGGGAGGGATTGGAGAGGTGGGCTGTTTTGCTTTTCTGCAGCAGCAGGATTGAGAAAGACGTGGGACGACTGCTTCTAAGCAATAAATGGGTTTCTTAAGCTTTATTTCTCCGTTTGACTGATTTTGGTTTCAAAGATATTTTGTCCCAGGATTTTTCCCCCAAAGTTACACCTGGCAGTAGTCCGCAAGACCTCTGAACCCAAAATCTGTATACAGGGGTGCAACCCTTGGGCAGACTGCCCTAGATGGTGGGGAGATGCCTGGAACTCCCCCTGTGGATAATGGGGAGGCCCCAGTGGCAGCAGCCTCTACTGGGTGCAGCTTCACCTATCTGTGGACTTCCAATTTGGGAGCCCCTAGTGGAGAATTGGTCTAGGGTAAAGCACCTCCTAGAGGGGTGGGACCTTCCACAGAACTGGGGAAGGGTGGAGACACCAGAAGCTGCGGAATTAGCCCTCCATCAGATACAAGACTGCTTAGAGGCCCTGAATGGCCATGTAGCAGCTGGCAATATAGGATCTCCTTTCCTCAAGATAGTGGCAAACATTATTGAGGAGAGAGACTTCGGCAGGAGAGAGACACACTTCAGCATCACTTGAAGGAGCTGGGCGATGACCTATGGGATGCCCTTAAGGAAGAGAGACAGTTATTGAGAAGATGGGTCTTGCTGGAAGATTCCTTAGCAGCAGCAAGGGGGAAGGCAGCAAGAGAAGCTGCATAGCCAGAGGCTGTGGCGGAGGGAGAGGAAAGAGCAGTGCCTTCAGCCCCGGAGATGGTGGAGGAGGTGTCGGGAAAGGATGAGGGGGCAGGGCCAAGGGCCAATCTGTTGCAGAGGCCACCACCCACCACCCGAGGCACCAGACTCTCTTGTATTAAAGGCTCCCCTGCTCTGATTGTAATTAAAAAAATAAAAATGAAACAACTGTGGGCTCCTCAGGGGGAGGAGCTGTCCTCTCCCTAGGCTGTGGAGCACTCCATGCTCCGCCCCCATACCCAGGATGAGCTGGTGGACAAGAGTGTCCAGTATAGGCAGAGGCCATCAGAATCTCCACCTACATGGCTTTTACATCTCCGGGATATTGCAGTGGAAAACATTGTCATGTCAGGTTCTGAAATGAGTAGACTGTCTTCCCTGATGACTCACTCTTCCCTCTGGCAGCGGTTGCAAAGTGCCGGTCATACCTCGGGGAATCAGGTGCTTCTGGATTGGCTGAGAGCTGCCATCAGAGCAGTTTGGCCTAATCAGGGTGATTTACTATACTTACCCACTAGCTGGAAAATGTATGTAGAGATCCAACTAGTGTTGTGGGAATTGGGCATGAAAAATATCATCTATAATATGGACCCCCAGGGCCCTGATGAGTTGTTTACTGTAGGAATGAGAAATCTGGTGCTGCATAAAGCTCCCTCATCTCTCTTTGGGTCCCTAGTGACTACTTTTTCCCCCCATATAGGGCAACCCATAAGTGAGGCTACTTGTACTTTAGCAGATCTGGGGGAGGTTGAAACAATAAGAGCATGGAAGGAAGTACAGGCTATGACTGAAAGGAGAGGTGCAAAAGGCCCCATGAAGGTCTCAAGGACCCAGATGTGGGTTGATCTGATAAAGACTGGGGTAGTGAAAGAAAAACTTGATGGGCAGCCAATAGGATCTTACTAGAACTGTGGTACCAATTAAAGCCAGAGCAGCAGTTCCAGCCACTGAGGTCCAGGACACAAAAACCAGAGTCAAAGCCTCATGTCTAGCCTGTGTCCCTGTAAAACTTCCTGGGGCACAGTACTCTGGATTCACCTGGGCCCTCACCACCACAGGAGGATGATTGGGCATTGCAGTTCAACTGTGGGGGATCAATGTCCCCACCTTGGGGGATGTGGTGGGGACCAGGGACCAAATGTAGAATTAGCAATTCATTGGTCCCTTGTGAATGCACAACATGTTCTGGCACTGGTGGACACAGGAGCTGAGTGTTCTCTGATTTATGGCAACCCTAAGCATTTTCCTGGGACCCCTGCTGTGATAGATGGGTATGGGGGTAAGGCAATCAGAGTGAAGAAAGCCCAAATCCCATTGGGGATACAGCATTTACCCCCAAAGGAGTATACTGTTTACATTTTTCCCATCCCTGAACATATTTTGGGGGTAGATATCTTGCAGGGCCTGTGGTTACAGACCCCTGCAGGTGAGTTCAGACTGAGGGTATGTGCGGTAAAGGCTGTACTGAAGGGACATGCTCAACACCTACCTGTAGCTCTGCCTGGACCTCAGCAGGTGACAAATACTAAGCAGTATAAATTGCCTGGGAGACACAAGGAAATTGGAGAAACTCTACAGGAGTTGGAGAAGGTGAGCATCATAAAGCCCACTCATAGTAGTCCTTTTAATTCCCCAGTATGGCCAGTGAGAAAGCCAGATGGCTCCTGGTGTATGACCATGAAATACAGGGAATTGAATAAGTCACAGCCCCTTTGCATGCTGCTGTCCCCTCTATAGCAGCTCTTATGGACACACTAAGTCATGAACTAGGGACATATCATTATGTTGTGGACTTTTCTAATGCTTTCTTCTCTATTGACATAGCACAGGAAAGTCAGGAAGAGTTTTCATTCACATGGGAAGGCCGGCAGTGGACATTCACTGTCCTTCCACAGGAATACCTCCACAGTCCCACCATTTGTCATAGACTTGTAGCTCAGGACTTGGCCATATGGAAGAGACCACAAATAGTGCAGTTGTATCACTACACTGATGATATTATGCTAAGTCTGATTCTCTTCAGATTTAGAAGGGTCAGTTCCTAGATGTAAAATTCGTGGGGGTTGCCTGGTCAGGTAAAACTAAAGTTATTCCTGAAGCAGTCACAAACAAGGTCCAGGCTTTCTCTACCCCTACCACTGTAGCAGTATTACAAGAGTTTTTAAACTTTTGGGCTACTGGAAAGTGTTTATCCCACACTTGGCACAAATTATGAAATCCTTATACTGGTTGGTACAGTAGAGCATCAGGTGGGACTGGTATGAGACATATGCAGCTGCTTTTACTGCTACTAAGTGAGCAGTCAAGGCCATACACATCTTGAGTGTAACAGACCCATCAAGGCCCTGTGAACTAGATGTTCATGTAACCAAAGATGGTTATGGATGGGATCTTTGGCAGCTGCTTGAACAGACATGTGAACCCATTACATTCTGGTCACCACTATGGAAAGGAGCAGAGGTCTGGTACACCTTGACAGAGAAGAAACTGGCTGTTGTATACCACACCTTTCTGGCTATGGAGCCCATCACTGGAACAGATCCAGCCAAGGTAATAACTCCCTATCCCCCTATCCCATTGTGGGGTGGTTGTGAGACTGGACCCAAAGGCCACGGAGTGGCATGGCAGACACCTATACTGGTCCAATGGGGTGCATATTTACATCAGCATAGTGTCCTCTCTACTAGCCCCTTAAGTGGATAACTCCAACACTTACTGGGGCCAGTGACCTATACCAGTGGAAAGCAGGAAAAACTTGCTTTTGAGCCATTGGTAGCCAAGAGTCCTTATCAGGAGGGAAAATCCCCTATACCTCAAGATGCTTGGTATACAGATGGCTCCAGTCATGGGCATCCCCCAATGTTGAGGGCTGTGGCTTTCCATCCTAAGACTGAGACAATATTGATGGAGGATGGAGAGGGGAAGAGCAGCCAATGGGCTGAGATGCATTCAGTATAGCTCATGATCACCCAGGAGTCCTCCCCTATAGTTGTCTGCACTGACAGCTGGGCTATCTATCAGGGCTTGACCTGGTGGCTACCAACATGGTACTAGTTCAACTGGATGGTTAGTCAACAGCCATTTTGGGAGCAAGAGTTGTGGCAAGACCTATGAGTCTCTGGTCAGACTAAGACTGTTACTGTGTATCATGTGACTGGCCATTTGCCTTTGGCATCCCCAGGGGTTAAAGAAGCAGACACATTGGCCCAGGTGCACTGACTAGAAGGAAAGCCTGCCTCTGATGGAGCCCAGTGGCTACATCAGGATTTGTTGCATGCGGGGCAAAAAACAAGGTGGGCTGCAGCCCATTGGTGGGGTTTGCTGATGACCTTTGAAGAAATCCACAGAGCCCAGAAGGAGTGTCTTGCGTACTCTAAGAGGGACTTACACTGAGTCCCACAGCAATGTGGGACAATAGTAAAGGGGCCGATACCCCTTGCCAGGTGGCATATAGACTACATTGGGCCTCTGCCCATATCATGACTTGTGTGGACACAGGTACTGGCCTGTTGGTTACTTATCCCACATATTGTACAGATCAGCAGACCACTAAAATGGGCTAGAGCATCTCTTTGCAGCCTATGACTAGCCTCAGGTGATTGAGAGTGATCAGGGCACCCATTTTACTGGACATGCACTACAAGAATGGGTGCAGCAATTAAGAATAAAGTGGAAGTTTCATGTACCATATGATCCTACCAGAGCAGGCATGATAAAGAGGTACAATGGTTTGTTAAAATCTGGCCTTAAGTCAGACACCAATAGTCTACGGGGCTGGTCAGTTCGCTTATGGACGGTGCTATCAAGTTGGAATGAAAATCCCTGACAAGGAGCCTTGAGCCCTGTGGACATGCTAACACACATTGCTGCCTCTCCTACACAACTGTATGTGCAAACCAAAGAGGAGTTACTGAAGCCAGGATATGGCCAGCAGAGTGACATCCTGCTGCCAGCCCCAAATGCATTAAACCCTGGAGACACTGTTCAGTGGACGTGGCCCTGGACATTTCGACACATAGGCCAGTGATAGCTGGCCCTTCTGGCACCTTGGGTAAAGGCCTGGAAGCTGGCCTTGTGTGTATTCCTGGAGTAACAGTAGAGTGGCCCCTAAAGAGCACGGTAGTGTACCCAAAACATCTGGGAGGTAACAGCATCTTATAGGGAAGTTTTGTTTTCTCTTTACAGCCAGTGCATGTACCTCCCATAGCCCTGTATATTGACCCATCTGTAACTTCCACAGGGAGGGGATGAAAGTCTGGACACTAGACCAGGATAAGATCCCATTCCTGCCACTGTCCTATCACAGGACCACTCTTTTGCATGCATCCTACCTGATGGACAAGATTTGCCCATGGTGATGTCATTAAAACATGTATTTTATCACCCTTAAGGTTATTTTCTTCTACAATCCTTGTTGCCTGGATGCACCCCCTGGCTACAGCTGTGGCATGATAATTGCTCTGAACTCCCTACCTGTTCAGCTACTGTCTGCCTGTGGAGTGGGTGAGCTATGGACTTAATCTGCATGGGACTTTGAACCTAGCTGAATCCCCCAGCTTGAGTATTATCATAATGTTATTGTTATTAGTCTGGTTACAGTGTTCCAGGGTTCTGGTACAGGGACCATTATGGAAAATGGGGAATGAGTCAATAGTGAGGCAAGATTTGTAGAGGTGGAGGCTATGGGTAAAATTGCAATATTTCCAGAATCCCTTGCTTGGCTTGAATGCATCTCCATATCAATAGGTGTTTCCAAGGGGTGGAGAGAAGTAGTCCATCTCTATATCAATAGGTAATTACAAGGGAGAGTGAGGGCATATCTGGATTGGAGAGGTTTGGTGGGGCCCCTTTTTCTGCAGCTGGGTCATTAGAGACACAGGCGAGCAGAAGTGGATGACTGCTTCTAAGCAATAAACAGATTTCTCCCACTTTATTTCTCCCTTTGACTGATTTCGATTTCAAAGGCATTTTGCCCCAGGATCTTCCCCTTGGAGTTACAATTTATCAATAAAACTAGGGGAAGAAACCTCCTAGCTCATGTCATATTTAATGGCAAAAAAGAACATCTTCCTCCTTAGACTAGGATCAAGGATATATGCTTCTGCCGTATCTATTCCATACTACTGAGTGAAATAATGTGAAATAGATTGGTTAATTTTGCATGTTATTATGTATTATGTGTATTATTAAATAATAAGAATAAATTTGACAGGAGAAATAAAGACTTCTACACTGAAACCTACAAATGTTGCTGAGAGAAATTAAATATGACCTAAATAAGTGGAGAGATATTCCATGTCTGTAGATTAGAAGACTTAATATAATTAAGATGGCAGTTTTCCCAAAATCTATCTATAGATTCAACAACAATGCCAATCAAACACCTAAAAGGCTTTTGTAGAAAATGACAAGCTGATCTTAAGATTTATATGGAAAAATAGAGATACTATAATGCCAAAACAATTTTCAAAATGAATAAATTTTGGCATTTGACACTACCTGAATTCAAAATTTAAAGCTACAGTAATTAAAACTGTGGATTTCTAGACTAAGATAGGCCTAAGTGAAATCTAGGCATTATTAGACTAAGATAGGCAACAACAAAACAAGATTGAGAGTTCAGGAAAAAAACATACATGTAAAGTCAGTTGATTTTCAGCAAAAGTGCCAAAATTCAATGGGAAAACACAATCTTTTTGCAAAATGATGCTAGAACAAATAGATAACTACATATAGAAAAGATAAAATGAAACTTAGATCTCTATCTCATTTCACAAACAGAAGCTACCTGAAACTGGATCAAAGACCTATATGGAAGACTTAAAACTAAAAAACTCTGAGAAGAAAACATAGGAGAATTCCATTGTAACATTAGGTTAGCAAACAATTCTTGGATATGACACAAAGCACAATCCATAAAAGAAAATCTGATAAGTTGTATTTTACCAAAATTCAAGATCTTTGCACTTCAAAAGTAACATTATGAAACTGAAAGGACAAAACAAATATTGGGAGAAAATAATTACAATCATATATCTGTGTGATAACAGACTTAAATCCAGAATACATAAAGAATTATTGCAATTCAATTATAAGAAGTTAGGTCCATTTAAAGATTTCAGTAGATACTTCAACAAAGAAGATACACAAATGTGTATTAAGTACATGAAAAGTTTTTCAATATCATTAATAATTAAGGAAATGCAAATAAAAACTACAGTGAGAAAATTTGATGAAAAGGCTTCTTAAAAAGTAAAATGTAAATTTACTGTAAGATTCAGCAAGCACTAGAATGGCTAAAAATAAAAAAAGATAACAATAATAAGTATTGGTGAAGATGTGGAGAAAGAGTAATATTGCTAGTGGCAATGAAAAATGGTACAGTAACTTTGGAAATCAGTTTGGAAATTTCTTAAAAAGTAAAATATAAATTTACCATAGAACCCAACAATTCCATAAAATTCCAATTATAAATTAGTCACGGGGATGCAAGTACTCACAGGGAATATAATCAATAATACTGTAATATCTTTGCATGCAGACAGATAGTAACCACACTTACTAGAACATTTAATACTGTAGTTATTGTTGAATCACTGTGGTGTACACAAGAAAGCAATATAATACTGTATATCAACTATGCTTCAATGAAAAGAAGACACAACAACTCCACTTCTAGATATCTATCTAAGAAAAATAAAAATGTATGTCCTCACAAAGACATGTATAGGAATGCAATGAACTGCCAAGTGTGGAGGGGTCAATAAGGACAAGGAGCCAACATGAAAGTAACTGTAAGGCCTTCATTCACTTACTGCAACAGTGCAAGTAAGGGGCTAAAAAGAGGGACACTGGCTCCCCAGGGATCCATTTTTCCCCAGAAAACAACATTGGGTAAAAATATGCAACACAGAAGGGAGGAATCATCTCACTGCAAGAAGCCCCAAACAAAGAAGTCTCCTATCTTTCTATGGAAGGGAGAGTATAAGGGAGAGGAAGAGGAAGTGGTCCTCCCTCTTGATGGGGAGGTCTCAGCAAATTTCCTGGAAAGTGCCTCAGCTATATCAGTGCCTCTGATAAGAAGGCCTTCTAATAAAGGTTCTCTTGACTAGAAACTCAGTTATGCCTATGAGCATAGCTGGGGATAGGGACCTGAGTTCTTGACAAGAACCCTTTGCAAAAAAACTGCAATGCTCTGGCTGAACACTAAGTGCACTGTGGGAAGGGCAGCATCCCCCAGAAGGCTTGCCAGGCAAAGCCTTGCAATTGCCTATGGTCAGGTCTGAAAGATCACACATAGGATTCTGGTCTGGAACCAGACTCCTCAGAATGTTTATAGAGGCATTATTTATAATAGCCAAAAACAAAACAATCCAGATGTCTACCAACTGGTGAATAGATGAAATGTGGTGTATCAGTACGATGCAATTTTATTCAGAGGAATTAACTACTGATACATGATATAGCATAGATGAACCTTGAAAACATTATGCTAAGTAAAAGAAGCCAGATGCAAGAGACTACATAATATATAATCTCATGTATATGAAACATCCAGAGAGAGGAAATTTAGAGACATGAAGCAAATATGCAGTTCCATAGGAACGGCCATGGGAGTGGTGATTAATTGCAAGTGGGAAAAAAGGAACTTTTTGGGTGGTAGAAATGTTCTAAAACTGAATTGTGGTGTAGCTGCCTACCTCCGTTGATTTATTTTTTTAAATCACTGAATTTTACATATTAAAAAGGTGAATTTTATGGTATGTGAAGTGTATCTCAATATACTTTTTTAAACTCTAAATAAAAGAGAAAAAGATAATCAACTGAAATTTTATTGTAGTGGGTCTAAAATTCACACCCATACACAGTTGGTGCAAGCAATGGCTGTACAAATTAAGGGAATGTGTGACAGGAGCGGACCCCCCTGCAGAAAGGAATATTTTGTCACTAGCTTTATTTAGATTTGCCTTTTTTTACTGTAACAATAAAAGCTGACTAGCTTTTAGTCTGTTTTATTGTTGTTTTAGAATTCTTTTTACAAAATGGTACCCCCTTATTGCCTAAACCAAGGCAGCCTGCTCTCATAGCCCCCTACTTACTATGGCACTTGATGGAAGTATAAATAAGTATTTAGGAGAAATTGCTGATATTCTATCACTTTTGAATTACAAAAACAGCAATTTTGTGAGGTTCAACCTAATATAACCATATGGAGGACAATTTGACAATACTTTTCATAATTAAAAATCCACCACTCTTTAATTCAGTAGTTCTATTTCTAGGCATTTATCCTACTAGGATATTTTATTCTAGGAATTTATATTTGCTTATGCGTAAAGTCACTTTCGTACAAGAATGTTCACTGTAGCATTATTTATAATTGGAAATAGCAAACATAACCAAAATGTCCATATATAAAGAACTGATTAAATAAATTATAATACATGCCTACAATGAACTATTATGTAAATATTATCAAAACTGAAGAACTGATTTATATACACGTTGTGTTGGAGAGGTATAATGGTTGAGAGCAAAGCCTCTAGAGCCAGACTGACACTATTTGAACCCAGCTACACCACTTGTTTATAAGAGTTACATGACCTCTCTGTTCGTGTTCCACATCTGCAAAATGGGGATAATATAATATAAACCTCATATGGTTAAGATAATTAAACAGATTTTTACTTGCAAAGTCCATCAAAGAATATCTGGAACATAATAAGTGCTCTGTACATGTTAGCTATTATGATCTGGTACAAAATAAGATAGGTGAAAAAAAAGAGCAAGAGTGTGAAATAAGATGAATAGTGCTACATTAAACATTCATGCTATATGTGCATATGTGAATATAATTCACATTGTATATGAATATATCATATCTGAAAGGATATATAGGAACCAATATCACTGGTTGACTCCAGAGATGATAACTAGATAGCTAGAGAACCACTGTATATCTTCTGAATGTTGTTTAGTGTGAATTTCTTTAAAAAGTTAAATGATATTTTAATTTTTAAAATATCTATAGTACAGTAGCTTTTTTTTAAAGGACATTATGTTTACTAGGCTCTCCCCTACCCCAAGTCCCCCCCACAAACCCCATTACAGCCACTGTCCATCAGCATAGTAAGATGTTGTAGAATCACTACTTGTCTTCTCTGTGTTGCAAAGCCCTCCCCTTTCCCCCACCCCCCACATTATACATGCTAATCATAATACCCCCTTTCTTCTTCCCCACACTTACCCTCACTACCCTCCCATTCTCCCCAGTGTCTTTCCCTTTGGTAACTGTTAGTCCATTCTTGGGTTCTGTGATTCTGCTGCTGTTTTGTTCCTTCAGTTTTTCTTTTGTTCTTATACTCCACAGATGAGTGAAATCATTTGGTATTTGTTTTTCTCTGCTTGGCTTATTTCACTGAGCATAATACCCTCTAGCTCCATCCATGTTGTTGCAAATGGTAGGATTTGTTTTCTTCTTATGGCTGAATAATATTCCATTGTGTATATGTACCACATCTTCTTTATCCATTCATCTACTGATGGACACTTAGGTTGCTTCCATTTCTTGGCTATTGTAAATATTGCTGCAACAAACATAAGGGTGCATCTGTCTTTTTTAAACTGGAGTGCTGCATCCTTAGGGTAAATTTCTAGAAGTGGAATTCCTGGGTCAAATGGTAAGTCTATTTTGAGCATTTTGAGGAACCTCCATATTGCTTTCCACAATGGTTGAACTAATTTACATTCCCACCAGCAGTGTAGGAGGGTTCCCCTTTCTCCACAATCTCACCAACATTTGTTGTTTGTCTTTTGGATGGTGGCCATCCTTACTGGTGTGAGGTGATATTTCACTGTGGTTTTAATTTGCATTTCTCTGATAACTAGTGATGTGGAGCATCTTTTCATGTGTCTGCTGGCCATCTGAATTTCTTCTTTGGAGAACTGTCTGTACAGCTCCTCTGCCCATTTTTTAATTGGATTATTTGCTTTTTGTTTCTTGAGGAGCGTGAGCTCTTTATATATTTTGGATGTCAAGCCTTTATCGGATCTGTCATTTACAAATATATTCTCCCACACTATAGGGTACCTTTTTGTTCTATTGATGGTGTCTTTTGCTGTACAGAAGCTTTTCAGCTTAACATAGTCCACTTGTTCATTTTTCCTGTTGTTTTCCTTGCCCGGGGAGATATGTTCAAGAAGAGGTCACTCATGTTTATGTCTAAGAGGTTTTTGCCTATGTTTTTTTCTAAGAGTTTTATGGTTTCATGACTTACATTCAGGTCTTTGATCCATTTTGAATTTACTTTTGTGTATGGGGTTATACAATGGTCCAGTTTCATTCTCCTACATGTAGCTGTCCAGTATTGCCAGCACCATCTGTTGAAGAGACTGTCATTTCCCCATTGTATGTCCATGGCTCCCTTATCAAATATTAATTGACCATATATGTTTGGGTTAATTTCTGGAGTTTCTAATCTGTTCCACTGGTCTGTAGCTCTGTTCTTGTGCCAGTACCAAATTGTCTTGATTACTATGGCTTTGTAGTAGAGCTTGAAGTTGGGGAATGAGATCCCTGCCACTTTATTCTTCTTTCTCAGGATTGCTTTGGCAATCGGGGTCTTTGGTGTTTCCATATGAATATTTGAACTATTTGCTCCAGTTCATTGAAGAATGTTGTTGGTAATTTGATAGGGATTGCATCAAATCTGTATATTGCTTTGGGCAGGATGGCCATTTTGACGGTTAACTCTTCCTAGCCACAAGCATGGGATGAGTTTCCATTTGGTAGTGTCCTCTTTAACTTCTCTTAAGAGTGACTTGTAGTTTTCAGGGTATAGGTCTTTCACTTCTTTGGTTAGGTTTATTCCTAGGTATTTTATTCTTTTTGATGCAATTGTGAATGGAATTGTTTTCCTGATTTCTCTTTCTATTGGCTCATTCTTAGTGTATAGGAAAGCCACAGATTTCTGTGTGTTAATTTTGTATCCTGCAACTTTGCGGTAATCTGATATCAGTTCTAGTAGTTTTGGAGTGGAGTCTTTAGGGTTTTTTATGCACAATATCATGTCATCTGCAAATAGTGACAGTTTAACTTCTTCTTTACCAATCTGGATTCCTTATATTTCTTTGTTTTGTCTAATTGCCGTGGCTAGGACCTCCAGTACTATGTTAAATAACAGTGGGGAGAGTGGGCATCCCTGTCTTGTTCCTGATTTCAGAGGAAAAGGTTTCAGCTTCTCACTGTTAAGTATGATGTTGGCTGTGGGTTTATCGCATATGGCTCTTATTACATTGAGATACTTGCCCTCTATGCCCATTTTGCTGAGAGTTTTTATCATGAATGGATGTTGAATTTTGTCGAATGCTTTTTCAGCATCTATGGAGATGATCATGTGGATTTTGTCCTTCTTTTTGTTGATGTGGTGGATGATGTTGATGGTTTTTCAAATGTTGTACCATCCTTGCATCCCTGGGATGAATCCCACTTGGTCATGGTGTATGATTCTTTTGATATATTTTTGAATTTGGTTTGCTAATATTTTATTGAGTATTTTTGCATCTACATCATCAGGGATATTGGTCTGTAACTTTCTTTTTTGGTGGTGTCTTTGCCTGGTTTTGGTATTAGGATGATATTGGCTTCATAAAATGAGTTTGGGTGTATTCCCTCTTCTTCTATTTTTTGGAAAACTTTACGGAGAATGGGTTTTATATCTTCTCTGTATGTCAGATAAAATTCTGAGGTAAATCCGTCTGGCCCAGGGGTCTTTTTTCTTGGGTAGTTTTTTGATTACCGCTTCAATTTCTTTGCTGGTAATTGGTTTGTTTAGATTTTGTGTTTCTTCCGTGGTGAGTCTTGGAAGGTTGTATTTTTCTAGGAAGTTGTCCATTTCTTCTAGGTTTTCCAGCTTGTTAGCATATAGGTTTTCATAGTAGTCTTTAATAATTCTTTGTATTTCTGTGGAGTCTGTCGTGATGTTTCCTTTCTCATTTCTGATTCTGTTGATGTGCGTTGATTCTCTTTTTCTCTTAATAAGTCTGGCTAGAGGCTTATCTATTTTGTTTATTTTCTCGAAAAACCAGCTCTTGGTTTCATTGATTTATTTCTATTGTTTTATTTTTCTCAATTTTGTTTATTTCTTCTCTGATCTTTATTATGTCCCTCCTTCTGCTCACTTTAGGCATCATTTGTTCTTCTTTTTTCAATTTGGATAACTTTGACGTTAGATTATTCATTTGGGTTTGTTCTTCCTTCTTTAAATATGCCTAGATTGCTATATACTTTCCTCTTAAGACTGCTTTTGCTGCATCCCACAGAAGTTGGGGCTTTGTGCTGTTGTTGTCATTTGTTTCCATATATTGCTGGATCTCCATTTTAATTTGGTCATTGTTCCATTGATTATTTAGGAGTATATTGTTAAGCCTCCATCTGTTTGTAAGCCTTTTTGTTTTCTTTGTACAATTTATATCTAGTTTTATACCTTTGTGGTCTGAAAAGTTGGTTGGTAGGAGTTCAATCTCCTGGTTGGTAGGCTCTTTTTGTGGCCTAGTATGTGGTCTGTTCTGAAGAATGTTCCATGTGCACTTGAGAAGAATGTGTACGCTGTTGCTTTTGGATGTAGAGTTCTATAGATGTCTATTAGGTCCATCTGTTCTACTGTGTTGTTCAGTGCCTCTGTGTCCTTATTTATTTTCTGTCTGGTGGATCTGTCCTTTGGAGTGAATGATGTGTTGAAGTCTCCTAAAATGAATGCATTGCAGTCTATCTCCTCCTTTAGTTCTGTTAGTATTTGTTTCACATATGCTGGTGCTCCAGTGTTGGGTGCATATATATTTAGAATGGTTATATCCTCTTGTTTGACTGAGCCCTTTATCATTATGTAATGTCCTTCTTTATCTCTTGTTACTTTCATTGTTTTGAAGTCTATTTTGTCTGATACTAGTACTGCAACTCCTGCTTTTTTCTCCCTACTGTTTGCATGAAATATCTTTTTCCATCCCTTGACTTTTAGTCTGTGCATGTCTTTGGGTTTGAGGTGAGTCTCTTGTAAGCAGCATATAGATGGGTCTTGTTTTTTTATCCATTCAGTGACTCTATGTCTTTTGATTGATGCATTCAGTCCATTTACATTTATGGTGATTATCGATAGGTATGTACTTATTGCCATTTCAGGCTTTAGATTCGTGGTTACCAAAGGTTCCAGGTTACTTTCCTTATTATCTAAGAGTCTAACTTAACTCACTTAGTATGCTGTTACAAACACAATCTAAAGGTTCTTTTCTATTTCTCCTCCTTTTTCTTCCTCCTTCATTCTTTATATATTAGGTATCAAATTCTGTACTTTTTGTCTATCCCTTGATTGACTTTGAGGATAGTGAATTTAATTTTGCATCTGCTTTGTAAATTGATGTTCTACTTTCTTCACTGTGGTTTTATTACCTCTAGTGACAGCTATCCAACCATAGGAACACTTCCACCTATAGCAGTCCCTACAAAATAGACGCAGAGATGGTTTGTGGGAGGTAAACTCTCTCAGCTTTTGCTTATCTGGAAATTGTTTAATCCATCCTTCAAATTTAAATGATAATCTCACTGGATAAAGTAATCTTGGTTCCAGGCCCTTGTGCTTCATGGCATTAAATACATCATGCCACTCCCTTCTGGCCTGTAAGGTTTCTGCTGAGAAGTCTGCTGTTAGTCTGATGGGCTTTCCTTTGTATGTGATCTTATTTCTGCCTCTGGCTGCTTTTAACAGTCTGTCCTTATCCTTGATCTTTCCCATTTTAATTACTATGTGTCTTGGTGTTGTCTTCCTTGGGTCCCTTGTGTTGGGAGATCTGTGGATCTCCATGGCCTGAGAGACTATCTCCTTCCCCAGATTGGGGAAGTTTTCAGCAACTACCTCCTCAAAGACACTTTCTATCCCTTTTTCTCTCTCTTCTTCTTCTGGTATCCCTATAATGCAAATATTGTTCTGCTTGGATTGGTCACACAGTTCTCTTAATATTCTTTCACTTTTAGTGATCCTTTTTTCTCTCTGTGCCTCAGCTTCTTTGTATTCCTCTTCTCTAGTTTCTATTTCATTTATTGTCTCCTCCACCATATCCAACCTGCTTTTAATACCCTCCATCATGTTCTTCAACAATTGGATCTCTGACCTGAATTCATTCCTGAGTTCTTGGATGTCTTTCTGTACCTCCATTAGGATGTTGATTAATTTTATTTTGAACTCCCTTTCAGGAAGAGTCATGAGGTTCATATCATTTAAATCTTTCTCCGGAGTTGTATTAACAATTTTACTCTGGACAAGGTTCCTTTGGCATTTCATGTTTGTTTATGGCGCCCTCTAGTGTCCAGAAGCTCTATTCTGGAGCTGCTGAGCCCCTGAAGCAATGTCAGGGGTCGCAGGGGAGCAGTACTGGGGGTAGGAAAGAGCTGTTCCCTGCCTCCTGGCTCCTGTGCCTGTCTCCACTGCCTGAGCTAGTGGGCCGGGCACACAGGTATAAGTTTTTGTCCCAGAGCAGCTGGATATGGATCCCTGCTTTCCACAAGCAGCTGGAATCCCATTCTCCCCAGTAACTCTGCCTGTATTAACTTTCCAACCCAGTAGTCATGCGAGTCTCATGAAAGCACCATGAAATGTAGGTTTGTGCTCCCAGAGCAGATCTCTGGAGCTAGGTATTCAGTAGTCCCAAGCCTTCCACTCCCTCCCTGCTCCATTTCTCTTCCTCCTGCCAGTGAGCTGGGGTGGGGGAGTGGTTCGGGTCCCGTGGAGCCACAGCTCTGGTACATTACCCTGTTCACTGAGGTCTGCTCTTTTCTCCAAGTGTGTGCAGTCTAACGTGTCCTCTTTCCTGTTGCTCTCTCAGGATTAGTTGCACCAATTAAATTTTCTAATTGTACCCAGTTTTAGGAGGAAGCCTCTGTCTCTCCTCTCACGCCGCCATCTTTAATCAGTCTCCAGTAACTTTTTTTAAAGCTGTGTTTTCTCAACCTATTTTGCTATAAAAATGCTTTTTTTGAAGAACACCTAAAAATTATCTAGTGTTTCAAAGATGACCATTTTGGAAACATCACTGCAGGCTATAGTCACTGAAATTTGCAGAAGAGAATGATACATTCCGAGCAGAGATTTGAGACCTTTTCATTTTTTAATAGTGTTTGCTTTTGGACATGATAGTTGACTTCTTTTATTGAATATTCAAATTTGAAATGCAATTACTTCATAGCATGAATGAGTAAGAGAAAACAAGTTTTAGAATGCATGCTTTTAGAATAAAACCAGACACAAATACAGCTTTTGTCAGCAACAAAATATTTGTGATTTCACCAACTCTATAAATATGTCACAGTCCTAGCAAGATTATATAGTGATGTCTTCCTTCTCCAAATCCAACTATTTTTCCCAGAGCAACTGAACCTGGGGGCCTTAATACTGGGTCCCCACTTCCCAGACAGACAGGCCCTCAGAGTCGGCCCTCCCATGATCTCTCATCTCTGACCCTCATCTCCACTTTCAGACTACCAATCTAGTTTGTATCCTCATTGCACAAGTGAAGGCAGCTGCCAAGCACAGAAAAGATGGAAATTTGGGGCAAAATCCCACAGGTAACAAGTGGTGAAACCACGATTCTCCCCAAGCAATATGCCTTGAGGAGCTTGTGACCTCAGCCACCACAGTACACCCCTGCAGGAAACATTCACGTCCTCCTTCACAAACAACACCGTACATCAGCTTTATCACTTCCAAGGATCCTCAAGATGAAAACTTTAATCATCCTAGAGTTGAAGAGCATGTTAATGAGAAGGCATTTATTTTCCATTTAGTTAAAAGTTTTGAACTCATAATAAATTTGTTGGGATTTTCACCATTTAAAACGAAGTCGAAAAAAAACCTGTGCTAGTCCTTAAGTCGGTATTTCCCTACACAGTTTATATTATTTCAAATGTTAATAGGTGTTTAGGCAAATTGGGTGTCAATGATCAAATACATTTTGGAAATTCTGGATTTAAGCAAAGTTGGCCCATTTTCATTATAACCAGACTTCTCCAAACTTCAAAAATGCTCATATTCATTGTGACTCTCCCAGTGGGGGACAGAGTACAAAGTGCTTCTCATAATCATTAATAGCTCTCAGACTAGTGTTCTATAGCAAGCAATTTGGGAAATAATTCCCTAATAAAACAAAGGCAGCTTTAAAAAATGAAAAGTAAGTGTGCATATTAAAGTGCATGCACTCCTGCTTCTCATAACCCAGACTTAAGTCATTATTTATCAAGTGCTTGCAAGGTCAAAATTAGTATACTGAACATCTAATGCCGCTGGAACCACAGTGTGTATACCACCCTATTTGGGTGGCACCAATCTTCACCTGAATAATGTTAAGAGTCAATCAACTAAGAATCATTTATAGAGCTCTTCATCCCAGGCACTATGCTAAGCATTAAAGGTATGCAGAACAGAATAGACATTATCTCTGCCTCAAATAGTTTACAGCCTTGTAATAAATATACATATTAAACTAATAACTTCAGTTAATGAAATGATTGCAAAAGTGCAAAGTGCTGAAATGGAAAGGTAGAAGACTGGATGAAAACATAAAGTGGAGTCCTCACTTAGGTTGGAGAGTGAAGGAATTCTCTGAAGAACAGTTAGCTCAAGCTGACACTTGATAAATTAGTTTAAATTTGTCAGGAAAAACAAAAAAAAGAACAGCCTCAGGAAAAGGAAGTACATTTGGGAGAACCCAGTCGAAAGAGAGACATGACACATTCAGCAAGCTGGAGTAAGTTCAGTATCACTGGAGGACATAGAGGGAGGGACAAAGTGATGCCACATGCAGGGTGCAGCCATCTTCACTCCATGGGATAGGCATGGTGCTGAGTGTTAAAAAGAAAGCAAAGACATGAAGAAGCATCATCTGTCCTCAAGAAGCTTGGGAGGCAATTATAAAAACATGAAGGAAAAAGAAACTGACTTATACTGAGTATATAACAAGGATGAGGTCTTGTGTCATGTGCCTCAATGCATTGATTCATTTAATTCTTACAATTCCTTGAAGCAAGGAATTGTTACCCATTTTATAAATGATGACATAGATGATAAAAAGATTAGGAAAATGACTTTCCTAAGATTATGTAGCTAGTCAGTGGCAGAGCCAGTATTTGACTTTCAAATCCCTGCTCATAGCAGCTATTTCCTGAGCTAAAGGTAAAGAGAACAGGAATCTGGATGAAAAGCAGTAGGAAAAGAGAGGAGGGGCAGAGGTAAGAGACATGGAGATGGCCTGTCCACTAGGGATACACCTGTAGGAGATGAAGAGCCCATTCTGATCCCTGTGGATGGAGATGTTCTAAAAACAAAACAGTAATGAAACAAACAAAAAACCCTGACCCTGTAAAAGGAAAACATTCTCTCTAGCTTCACTTGAGAATCCATATGACGTTTGGGAACCCAAACAAACACAATAAAATGGTGGTTGCCAGGGGCTTGGAGGTGGGGAAAAATGAGGGGACTTTGGTCAAAGAGTAAAAACTTTCAGTTATAAGATAAATAAGTTCTGAGGATCGAATGTACAGCATGGTGACTATAGATAATAATACTGTATTTTAGGTGGAGCCAAGATGGCGGCTTGAGTAGAGCAGTGGAAATCTCCTCCCAAAACCACATACATTTATGAAAATATAACAAAGACAACTCCTCCTAGAATAGAGACCAGAGGACACAGGACAACATCCAGACCACATCCAAACCTGCGAAAACCCAGCGCCTCGCAAAGGGGGTAAGATACAAGCCCCGGCCCAGCGGGACCCGAGCGCCCCTCACCCAGCTCCCAGCGGGAGGAGAGCAGTCAGAGTGGGTAGGGAGAGGGAGCCCAGGACTGCTAAACACCCAGCCCTAGCCATCTGCAGCAGAGCACAGACACAGTGCATGTGTGGGGTCCTGGATACTAGGGAAACAGGACAGCAAGACCTGTGAACAGGTTCCTGAGGCTGGTGCCGGGGAACAAAGAAAAGCGAGTGGCTTTTTTTTTTAAGTATTAATTTAATTTTTTTTTTTTTGCTAGTGCTTTTTGGAAGTTTTAAAGGGACAGGGACCCCAAAACCAGACAGAAGTGTCCTGGGACACTTAGTCCAGAGGCAGGGAATCTGGGGATCTCTGGACACTCTAACCCCCTGGGCAGCAGGGAGTATGGAGGCCCCTCACGGAGATAAATAGCCTCCCAGTCACTCCCCCTCCAACGCAGCTCCACCATACCAGAGCAGTAGCCCAAGGCAAGCCATGCCAACAGCGACAGCAGAGAAAAACTCCATAGCAGCCAGGCAGGAATCAGAAGCTCTGTCTGCGCACAGGAGCACAGCACAAGCCACTAGAGGTCACTGTTCTCTCAGGAGAGGAAGGCCACAAACAAACAAGAAGGAAAGTTCTTCCAGTCGTCACTCGTGCAAGCTCTGCAAACTATCTCTATCACCATGAAAAGGCAAAATTACAGGTGATAAAGATCACAGAGTCAACACCTGAGAAATAGATAGACCTAACCAGTCCTCCTGAAAAAGAATTCAAAATAAAAATCATAAACATGCTGACGGAGATGCAGAGAAATATACAAGAGCTAAGGGATGAAGTCCGGAGGGAGATTACAGACACCCGGAAAGAGATTACAAAAGAGAAACAAACTCTGGAAGGATTTATGAGCAGAATGGAAAATATGCAAGAGGCCATTGATGGAATAGAAACCAGAGAACAGGAACACATAGAAGCTGACATAGAGAGAGATAAAAGGATCTCCAGGAATGAAACAATATTAAGAGAACTGTGTGATCAATCCAAAAGGAACAATATCTGTATTATAGGGGTACCAGAAGAAGAAGGGAGAGAAAAAGGGATAGAAAGTGTATTTGAAGAAATAACTGCTGAAAACTTCCCCAAACTGGGGGAGGAAATAATCGAACAGACCACGGAAATACACAGAACCCCCAACAGAAAGGATCCAAAGAAGACAACACCAAGACACATAATAATTAAAATGGCAAGGATCAAGGACAAGGAAAGAGTTTTAAAGGCAGCTAGAGAGAAAAAGGTCACCTATAAAGGAAAACCCATCAGGCTAACATCAGACTTCTCGACAGAAACCCTACAGGCCAGAAGAGAATGGCATGATATATTTAATGCAATGAAACAGAAGGGTCTTGAACGAAGGATACTGTATCCAGCACGATTATCATTTAAATATGATGGAGGGATTAAACAATTCCCAGACAAGCAAAAGTTGAGGGAATTTGCCTCCCACAAACCACCTGTACAGGGTATTTTGGAGGGACTGTTCTAGACGGGAGCACTCCTAAAACTAAACAGATGACACCAGAGAAAATGAAATCACAGCAAAGAAAGCAGACCAACCAAATACTAACTAAAGGCAAAAAAAATAAAATCAACTACCCACTAAAAACAGTTAAAGGAAACACGAAAGAGCACAGAGTAAAACAACCAACATATAAAGAATGGAGGAGGAGGAATAAGAAGGGAGAGAAGAAAAGAATCGCCAGACAGTGTATATAACAGCTCTAAAAGAGTGCTAAGTTAGGCAGTAAGAAACTAAAGAGGCTAACCTAGAACCTTTGGTAACCAGGAATCTAAAGCCTTCAATGGCAATAAGTACATATCTTTCAATAGTCACCCTAAATATAAATGGACTGAATGCATCAATCCAAACACACAAAGTAAAAGAATGGATAAAAAAGCAAGACCCATCTATATGCTGCTTACAAGAAACTCACTTCAAACCCAAAGACATGCACAGACTAAAAGTCAAGGAATGGAAAAACATATTTCAGGCAAACAACATAGAGAAGAAAGCAGGGGTTGCAGTACTAATATCAGACAAAATAGACTTCAAAACAAAGAAAGTAACAAAAGATAAAAAAGAACATTACATAATGATAAAGGGCTCAGTCCAACAAGAGGATATAACCATTCTAAATATATATGCACCCAACACTGGAGCACCAGCATATGTGAAACAAATACTAACAGAACTAAAGGGGGAAATAGAATGCAATGCATTCATTTTAGGAGACTTCAACATGTCACTCACCCCAAAGGATAGATCCACCAGGCAGAAAATAAGTAAGGACACAGAGGCACTGAACAACACAGTAGAACAGATGGACCTAATACACATCTATAGAACTCTACATCCAAAAGCAACAGGATATATATTCTTCTCAAGTGCACATGGAACATTCTCCAGAATAGACCACATAATAGCTCACAAAAAGAGCCTCAGTAAATTCCAAAATATTGAAATTCTACCAACCAACTTTTCAGACCACAAAGGTATAAAACTAGAAATAAATTCTACAAAGAAAACAAAAAGGCTCACAAACACATGGAGGCTTAACAACATGCTCCTAAATAATCAATGGATCAGTGAACAAATTAAAATAGAGATCAAGGAATATATAGAAACAAATGACAACAACAACATGAAGCCCCACTTCTGTGGGACGCAGCAAAAGCAGTCTTAAGAGGAAAGTATATAGTGATCCAGGCACACTTGAAGAAGGCAGAACAATCCCAAATTAATAGTCTAACGTCACAATTATCAAAACTGGAAAAAGAGGAACAAATGAGACCTAAAGTGAGCAGAAGGAGGGACATAATAAAGATCAGAGAAGAAATAAACAAAATTGAGAAGAATAAAGCAATAGCAAAAATCAATGAAACCAAGAGCTGGTTCTTTGAGAAAACAAACAAAATAGATAAGCCCCTAGCCAAACTTATTAAGAGAAAAAGAGAATCAACACAAATCAACAGAATCAGAAATGAGAATGGAAAATTCACGACAGACTCCACAGAAATACAAAGAATTATTAAAGGCTACTATGAAAACCTATATGCCAACAAGCTGGAAAACACAGAAGAAATGGACAACTTCCTAGAAAAATACAACCTTCCAAGACTGACCAAGGAAGAAACACAAAAGTTAAACAAATCAATTACGAGCAAAGAAGTCGAAATGGTAATCAAAAAACTATCCAAGAACAAAAACCCCGGGCCAGACAAATTTACCTCGGAATTTTATCAGACACACAGAGAAGACATAATACCGATTCTCCTTAAAGTTTTCCAAAACATAGAAGAGGAGGGAATACTCCCAAACTCATTCTATGAAGCCAACATCACCCTAATACCAAAACCAGGCAAAGACACCACCAAAAAAGAAAATTACAGACCAATATCTCTGATGAATGTAGATGCAAAAATACTCAATAAAATATTAGCAAACCAAATTCAAAAATATATCAAAAGGATCATACACCATGACCAAGTGGGATACATCCCAGGGATGTAAGGATGGTACAACATTCGAAAATACATCAACATCATCCACCACATCAACAAAAAGAAAGACAAAAACCACATGATCATCTCCATAGATGCTGAAAAAGCATTTGACAAAATTCAACATCCATTCATGATAAAAACTCTCAGCAAAATGGGTACAGAGGGCAAGTACCTCAACATAATAAAGGCCACATATGATAAACCCACAGCCAACATTATACTTAACAGCGAGAAGCTGGAAGCTTTTCCTCTGAGATCGGAAACAAGACAGGGATGCCCACTCTCCCCACTGTTATTTAACATAGTACTGGAGACCCTAGTCATGGCAATCAGACAAAACAAAGAAATACAAGGAATCCAGATTGGTAAAGAAGAAGTTAAACTGTCACTATTTGCAGATGACATGATATTGTACATAAAAAACCCTAAAGACTCCACCCCAAAACTACTAGACCTGATATCAGAATACAGCAAAGTTGCAGGATATAAAATTAACACACAGAAATCTGTAGCCTTCCTATACACTAAGAATGAGCCAATAGAAAGAGAAATCAGGAAAACAATTCCATTCACAATTGAATCAAAAAGAATAAAATACCTAGGAATTAGCCTAACCAAGGAAGTGAAAGACCTATACCCTGAAACCTATAAGTCACTCCTAAGAGAAATTAAAGGGGACACTAACAAATGGAAACTCATCCCATGCTCGTGGCTAGGAAGAACCAATATAGTCAAAATGGCCATCCTGTCCAAAGCAATATACAGATTTGATGCAATCCCTCTCAAATTATCAGCAACATTCTTCAACAAACTTGAACAAATAGTTCAAAAATTCATATGGAAGCACCAAAGACCCTGAATAGCCAAAGCAATTCTGAGAAAGAAGAAAAAAGTAGGGGGGATCTCACTCCCCAACTTCAAGCTCTACTACAAAGCCACAGTAATTAAGACAATTTGGTACTGGCACAAGAACAGAGCCACAGACCAGTGGAACAGACTAGAGACTCCAGACATTAACCCAAACATATATGGTCAATCAATATTTGATAAAGGAGCCATGGACATACAATGGGGAAATGACAGTCTCTTCAACAGATGGTGATGGCAAAACTGGACAGCTACATGTAGGAGAATGAAACTGGACCACTCTCTAACCCCATACACAAAAATAAATTCAAAATGGATCAAAGACCTGAATATATGTCATGAAACCATAAAACATAGGTGGTTTAGGAAAAAAACATAGGCAAAAACCTCTTAGACATAAACATGAGTGACCTCTTCTTGAACATATCTCCATGGGCCAGGAAAACAACTGCAGAAATGAACAAGTGGGACTATATTAAGCTGAAAAGTTTCTGTACAGCAGAACACACCATCAATAGAATAAAAAGGTACCCTACTCTATGGGAGAATATATTTGTGAATGACAGGTCCGATAAAGGCTTGACGTCCAAAATATATAAAGAGCTCACACACCTCAACAAATAAAAAACAAATAATCCAATTAAAAAATGGACAGAGGAACTGAACAGACAGTTCTCCAAAAAAGAAATACAGATTGCCAACAGACACATGAAAAGATGCTCCACATCACTGATTATCAGGGAAATGCAAATTAAAACCACAATGAGGTATCACCTCACACCAGTAAGGATGGCTACCATCCAAAAGACAAACAACAACAAATGTTGGCGAGGTTGTGGAGAAAGGGGAACCCTCCTACACTGCTGGTGGGAATGTAAATTAGTTCAACCATTGTGGAAAGCAGTATGGAGGTTCCTCAAAATGCTTAAAATAGACTTACCATTTGACCCAGGAATTCCACTCCTAGGAATTTACCCTAAGAATGCAGCACTCAAGTTTGAAAAAGACAGATGCACTCCTATGTTTATTGCAGCACTATTTACAATAGCCAAGAATTGGAAGAAACCTATGTGTCTGTCAGTAGATGACTGGATAATGAAGAAGTGGTACATATACACAATGGAATATTATTCAGCCATAAGATGAAAACAAATCCTACCATTTGCAACAACATGGATGGAGCTAGAGTATATTATGCTCAGTGAAATAAGCCAAGTGGAGAAAGAGAAATACCAAATGATTTCACTCATCTGTGGAGTATAAGAACAAAGGAAAAACTTAAGGAACAAAACAGCAGCAGAATCACAGAACCCAAGAATGGACTAACAGTTACCAAAGGGAAAGGGACTGGGGAGGATGGGTGGGTAGGGAGGGATAAGAGGCAGAGAAGAAAGAGAGTATTATGATTAACATGCATAATGGGGGGGATGGGGGAAAGGGGAGGGCTGTACAACACAGAGAAGACAAGTAGTGATTCTACAACATTTTGCTATGCTGATGACAGTGACTGTAGAAGGGTTTGTGGGGGGGGACCTGGCATAGGGGAGAGCCTAGTAAACATAATATTCTTCATGTAATTGCAGATTAATGATAACAAAAAAAAAGAAATAAAAGGGGAATTACTCCTTGATAAGATAAAACTAACTGCAAATCACCGATTAATGCATGCTTTAAATATCCTTAATTTTGATCATTTAAAGGGTGTCAAATGATCAGCTATGGAAGTACATTTTTCTGATAATATTCCTTTCTCTTAAATAAAAAAAAAAAAAAAAGGAGTTCCTGTGTGGTGATCTCCAATAAGTTAACAATGTTATAAAGGTCATATCAAAGTGTGGGCAAAGGGTTTGTTTGTGTTTATACAGAGGATCAAAGCCTAATTTGGCTACCCAGAAAATGAATTAAGATACATATGAAGAAGAACTTCCAACATCAACATTCTCTGGAAGAGTCATTCCAGAAGATGATCATCAAAAAACTTCAACAAAGATCCTGTTGCTGTTGCAGTTGTAGCTGCATTCATCCCACCGGTTCCTGGACTTGCCATTGGAATGAAGAAGGAGATATCTAAGCTGGTCTGTGCATACACTAAAACAACAAATTTGACTGGATCTGTACTGTTGGAACTCAACCAAGAATTAGGAGAAGTGCAAGTTGCAGAGATCCAAAATCTTGCAACTATAGACTATCTACTGTTAAAAGAACATATGGGATGTGAACAGTTCCCAGGAATGTGTTGTTTTAATTTGTCTGGTTTTTCTCAAACTATTCAAATTCAGTTAGACAATATCCATCATATCATTGATAAGTTTTCACAAATTCCTAGGGTGCCTAACTGGTTTTCTTGGTTTCACTGGATATGGCCAGTAATTGTAGGTCTGCTTTGGTTATGTAGTTGTATTCCTATTATGTTAATGTGTGCACGCAATTTAATTAGTAATTTAAAACCTGTACATGCTTATATTACACTACAAGAAGATATGTCATAGAAATAATCAATCTTCCCATGTTTTCTTCCTACTGTTACTTCTATAGCTTTTCTTCTTCCTTCATAATTACAACCCCTAAGTAGAATTCGTGCCTCATATCGAAACTACCGAGTATCATAATTCCTCCAGGTGGTAAAGATACCTCAAGACCAATGCTGGGCATAGAAGCCACAGGGCATAAATCTGCAAAGAAGTAAAAAGCTAACCTTTTCAAACAATATTGCTTCTCTCTCACTTACCAACTTTACATTTCCCTGTATGGCCCCGGAGGATGACTGGTTAGCCAGAGACCGGTAAGATTCCTCAAGGAAGGAACAACCTAAGACAGGCACAGTCGCAGGGGGGCCATCAGGTGAGAAATTGGGGATCAACGGAGGTGAGGCTTAGAACCTCACCACCCCCCCTGTTTTGAGAGAAATCTTCTGCATCCGTGGATGTTTTGTTCCCCTTGTCTAGCTTGGATTAATACTTAGTCTATAGGCACACACCTGATCATCTACATTTGCCCTCTTACAGCACTAAACTATGTTTTCTACCTTTATTTTGCATCTACCTACCACTTCAGCATTTTATTAAAAAATAATAATAATAATAATAATAAGGGAGAAATGTGGGATTCACATATAAATCAAGTATAAAAATCAAACAAATAATCATAATTGACCTGATTGTTTATAGTTCATGATGCATGATCAAAACCGAAAGTTTCTGTGATGACTGCCCTTGCACTGTTCACCATGTAAGAACTTATTCACTATCTAAGAACTTGTTCACCATGTAAAAACTTGTTCGTTATGCTTCAGAAGATTGGAGACTGTTGAGAATTAGGCTTGGGGTTGATTAATGATTGTGCATTGAGTCCCCTATATATAACTTTATTGTTGTTAACAACCATATGATCAATAAATATGAGAGATGCCCTCTCAAAAAAAAAATAGTAATAATACTGTATTTTATATTTGAAATTTGCCGAGAGTAGATCTTAAGCATTCTCACCAAAAGAAAAAGGTAACTATGTGGGGTAATGGATGTATTAATTTAACTTGATTGTGGTAATCATTTCACAATGTATTTGTATATTAAATCATCACCTTTACATTTTAAATATATCTAATTATACTAATCAATTATTGCTCAATAAAGCTGGGGGAAGAAATGCTGTACCATTATGTAACCCAGATGCTAGCTCAGGCCTTCATCTCTGTTAGAGATGTAGGCAAAGTGAACAAAATCCCCTCCCTGTCTCCAGTTTCAGACTATATAAGTCCACATTTCTTTCCTCTGAATTCTCAGAGGCTTGAAATCTTCAAGATATCCTTGCATTTCAAGACTTATATCAACAGTTGCTGCCTCTGTCTAGTAAATCAGAGTGTGAAATTTATCCCCTTTACCACTTTGTTCCCTTATACAGAAACACACACTTCACTTCCACAAACCATCTCATAGATTTGTCCAAACCAACAGCACAAAATATCTGAGGGTTGAAAGAATGGTTTATGTCAGGTGGTGCACAGCCTTCCTCCATCCACTAGATGAATCTGCTCTCTTCCCTCCATTCTTCTCCCTTTTACTTTTATTCCCTATTACCCACTGAAACAAAAAAAGCAAATTTGTCATCACTTCTCAGGCATAGTACATTACCCTTGGAGTTTTACTATTCATCCAAGAAATTTACCAAATAATATCTTCCAAACAAATAAAAAGCTCACAATGAAAGTAATTCAGGTGAATAAAATTTTCTCTACCTTCTCTTAATTACTATTATTACAATATAAATGATAACTGTGTACTTATTAACACACATAGTGCCAAGCACTGTGCTGAGTACTTTAAATACAAGTATTATTGCATTTAATAATGCAGAAGTTCTCACCAAAGTTCTACGACAGAGGTATTTTTTTATGTCTATCTTACCTATTAGAAAACTGCAGGTGAAGAAGTTTAATTAAATGACTTGCATAAGGTCACAAAGCTAGTTAATTGTGAAGCCTGTATTTTTATCCAGGATGTACCATCAGAACTTTCTTACCAGCACACCCTGCTTCTCAGTCTTATGGAGAGATTCAGATGGTGAGAGGATAGACAAGAGCAAAAAAGATGCTGAAGTTCTACCAAAGTAGGAGGATAGACTGAATTTCTAGGCAGGACAAGCAATTTTCCAAAAATCTTTTGTTGAGTTCTTACGTTGGAATGATTGATCTCCTGTGTGACAGTTTCCTAAATTGCATGTCACCTAGTCGAAATGTATAGTTTGATGGGTCCACAGAAGAGGGGATTGTGAGAGAAAGTGAGGAGGAAAACCATTCAAAGAAGCACAAAATTTAATTAAGGAAAACATTAGATCAATTAAGACTAAACGATGGTATAAAACATTAAGGTAAAACATGTATTAGTGTGACATTTGCATTTTTATGAAGTATGAATCACAGAGAAATAATATATGCAGCTAAATTTCAGTTAACTTCCTTTTAAAAGTCTTGTTACCATGGCAATGCCAAGAACGAGTTTTCACAGGATGTAAGATATGGATTTCTTGATTTCTTAAAAGCAGTTTAAATAAAAACTAACAAAAGCATGGTGTTCTTTCATTTTTCTTACATGACCAACGGCCACCAAGAATAAGAATCACCTAGACATCTATTCCAAAAATTACATGAAGAAAAGATGCTAAAAGATGAACTGGATCTCCTTGTTATATTTCTTTAATTTTTTAGTCCTTTTTAGCCTCTTGTATATTTTTAATTGGTTCATTCAAAAAGCTATGCCTAGGAAAACATTGTAAGTGTGACAAAGACAAAGGAGAATATTGTCTTCTTGGCATTCTCTATAATCTTACCTCTACTGGTTTAATTAGGAAGTTTTTAATAATGGTTACTCTCATTACAGAGATCAATTAAAATTCCACTACAAAGGCCATCTTTGACAGCCAACAGCTAAATGGTTTGCCTTCTGAATTCCAGATCTAAGAAAACTTGCTTTCGTCTCTAATGAGTAATAGGGGATTGAGGTTTCTAGGCTACAAAAATCCTGTTGTGGCAAAAAAGGCAGAAACCTAACTCTGAAATCAATACCGTATTACTCTCTCCACAGGCAAGAGCTGCTGGGTCAGGGGAATCATGAAAAATTCATAGTGGAGGTGGCCAAGTCATCCATAAGATAGAGAAAATGATGCTATCTCTGAAGATCCCCTGAGCAATTGAAAGCACTTTATAGATTTCGCTGTGGATAAGTGCTAGTGTGTTTCATCTGGGTGCCTTAATGCTGCTGCCATCTTATTTTTGACAGTCAATAGGGACATTCTGATCTATATTTACAGGGTCCTATTTACGATAGTTCTTACAGGGTCCTATTCACGGCATTTGGATGGTAGTAGTCACAGGGTTATGGCCTGAAGCTGCCTCAGTCTTGAAGATTCCCCTTGATTAGGCCTGTCCAGGTCCAGTCTTTGCTCCCTGCACTTCTAACAGAAACAAACCTTTGAGTGTTAGGTTATTTAGAGATGTGTTTAATTCTCACAACAGCCCTGCAAATTAAGCATTGTTATTATTATTATTCCTATTTTATATATCAGGAAATTAAGTTCAGAGAGGTAAAGTGACATATTCTAGATCACATAGAAAGTAAGAACATGAACAAGGATTCTAGGCCAGCTGTTTCTCAACTCAAAGACCTCTAAGAATTCAGAAAACGTGTTTGCTTGCCTCAAAGGGTCTTAAGATCCTTTCTATACTTCTTCATTTAAGGAGATTTAGTCAATCCATTACATTCATGGTGTCACAGCAGGCAAAGCTCTGTGCAGGTCCAGGCTAGGGCTACTGTCTCTGGCCTTTGCAGTCCATTTAACTTTTATCTTTGTTTCCCACAAACTACCTATATGATAAACACAAAATTACTCATCCTGACATCCTACTCACATTTCAAAATGCTGCTCAAATAATACTTGATATTCACACATACAAAAGGTCATTGAGATTATTATGAATTTTCTCCAATATGCCAACACTCTCCTGTCCTCAGCAGTCATCATGCCCTTGAGAGAGGCTGAAGAATTGCAAGGTTCCTGCTGTTTGGCTGTTGCAGTTTCTCCCAAATAAAATAAAACCCAGGAACCAGCTTTATTTTGCTAAACTACTGATTTATCTCTCAATGGTTATTATTTAGGATAAAGCCAAAACTCCTTAGCCAGAATTCATGCTTCAGCTTTCAAGCAACAGAGATTTTCCATTTAAACACAATACATAGCCACTGTTAATAATCAACATCTCCCATGACAGTGGTACATTGTTACAATTAGTGAGCCTACATTGACACATTCATTGTATATAGTTTACATTAGGGTTCATTCTTGGTGGTGTATATTCCTTGGGTTTGGACAAATGGATAATGGCATGTCTCCACAGTTACAGTATCATAAGGAGTATTTTCACTTTCTCACTGTGATAATCATTCCCTCTCCTATAAGTCTAGTATATCTCTTTTGGCCCTTAATCACACTTTGCCTTAAATACATTCTATTTCAGTGCCTCTTTAGTCTACAGCAAGACTATGATCTACTTAAAGCCAAGATCAGATGGGTCTCACTCATGTCTAAGTTTATAGAAGTGTCAGGTATTGTGGCAGACTGTTTACATTCAGATCTCTTTTAGTTTGACCTCTCCAGCCCAGCTGATATTTCTCTTTTATAAACTCCCTTGGCACTTCGGGAATTTAGCATGATCTTTTATTGCTTTCTAATAGTATCTTGAGCAAAAGGCAAATTGAATCAGCAATCTCCAGAACAGTCTTGAAGGAAACCAGTAATTACTGGTTGAATTACATGGGGAAGTGAGACTTCCTACCCTTAAATATTTTGGAAATACCTGGGTTAGATTGACTCACTGTCAAATGCCTTTTAAATGTCAGGTTCACTGTTAGGAAATGAAGCAAAAAAAAAAAAAAAGAAAACTACCCCCCACCCCCGCCTCCAGCGGCTCACAGTCTAATGAGAAAGTATCAAAAGAAATATCGGGGCTAGCTCTTGAAAGAGTTAGTAAAGAAAAGGGGAGGAATCAACATGAGGGAAAATGTAGAGTTGGGGGTGAGGGGCACTATCTATTCTAATGTACTGTCCATATTCCTTAAATACAAAATTAAAAATAAAAATTCTTCTCTCACTATATATTTTCCATCTTATTCTGGATTTTTTTGTTTTACTTTACAAAAGAAATGAATTAGAAAGTCACTGGTAACAGAGTGACTGTTTGTCATCCATGGCAAACCTTTTAATAAGCATTTAGTGCTCTTTGTAGTGGGGAAGAAAGGAGGCTTAGAGAGCCTGGAGAGGTTGTTAGGTAAATCTCAACCTCCCTGGGAGAAAGGGTGCATTGTTACCAGATCCATGCAAGCCTCAACCTGCTGTGGTACACTGAGAGGCTTAATCCTACAAATTGCCTTAAAATACCCAGTCAATGGTACCACCAAAGCAGATGCATTAGGGATCATAAAGGGAGTCAAGCAGAAAGAAGAAAGGAAATTTTTCACACTAGGAGCTTCTAAGATGCTGTGCCTTTTGACATTTGTTTGGCAATGGCCTGGCCAAACTCCAAATCTGGTAATTACCCTATTCATCACTAAATACATCTAGTGGCCTGAACAATAACTCAAAAAAATAGGACACTCTAGTAATGATAGTGAAAATAATGATAATAAAAACTACTATTTATTGAAAATCTACCATGTGGTATTGATATATATGATCACATCTAATTATCACAAGAACTCTGCAAGATCGGTAATTTTTACCACACACATCCCACCTCCACTACCCTCAACATTTTACAAAAAAAATAAGATCTGAAATTTGAAGGGCAAGTGTAACAGTAACTTTTCCCAGGTCACGCAGCTAGTTAAGTGGGCAGACCCAAGATTTGAACCCAGGTCCGGCTCACATTGATGCTACTGTCATCTCTACTAATCTCCATTGCCTGTCATGAAATGTTCCTATATCGCCTAACATAGGAAAAGGCCCATACGTAACCACAGGGCTCTACATTCAAGGATAACAGCTACACACAGAACTAAAGGAAGAGCAAATGCTACTTTCCAGAAGTCAAGACCAGATCCAGAGAATGATTTCAGGAGAAACTAAGCATAAATATGTTGGCCTCCTTTCCATGTTTCTCAGTTTTGATCATTTTAAAGTTTTTATCATTATGACCTCAGGAGAAAAGTAGTCAGTAAGAAGGGATAAAAATCATAAAATATAATGAAGAGAGATTAGATAAGAATAAAAATAATGGCAACACATTACATTCAAAGGAAGTCAGAGAAGAAAAAAAGCAGAAATGGCATACCAATCACAAATAATGAATTCAGTAGATATCAATCAAAGGATAATATGCTCAAAAAGCAAAACAAATTCATTACAGTATAAGAGAGAAAGGAAGGAGATTAATAAGGACCCAAGTTTGAGTCATGTTTTACCATTATTTACCTCTATGACCTTAGAAATTAATTTCTCTGTGCCTGTTACTTCAACGGTAAATGACAGAAATAATATATTATTCTTTTTTCAGAGTTATGAGGATTAAATATAATAGCAAAAGTAAAATTTTTATAAATTCTAAAAACACACACAACTTTCAATTATTTTTTATATTTTCTATGACCCACTGCCCTGAGAAAGAATCAGAAGGCAAAACATTTAGAGTGAAATAACAGGAAAACAGATGTAAAGCAACGTACAAGCAAATGTTTGACAATAGAAAATGAAAGGCAAAAAAGGGTAAAGTTCGTCAGAAAAGGAAGGCAAAGAAAAAAAAAAATATTTACTGGGCCCTTACTTGGTATCAGGAAGTTTCAAAAAATCTTACTCAATTGCCAACAACTTTGAATGGGGGTATTATTTCCCCTTATTTTACAGAGAAGGAAACTAAAGTTCAAAAGCAAGAAGAAATTTACACGAAGTCACAAAGCTAGGAAGTGTTGGAGTTTTAATTCAGACCCCGATTTCTCAGACTCCAAAATCTGCATTTCAGAGGCAGTAACTCCTGCGCTCTCGGTCCTGCAGAAGTGCAGGACCACACACCACTGCCCCGGAAACAAGCCAGACCACAGCGCGATCTGTCTAGCACTTCCTTCGCCATCTGGCTGCAAACAGATGCTGGACTCAAGAAAGATGAACGTTTAGTAAAGTATCAGTTTACAAGGGTATGAACAGAGGAAGGAAAACCAACCAGGAATAATGAGGTACCTCAGCTCAAACAGCAGCAGACACCTGTTAGCTTTCCCTGTGCTGGTGGAGGGGTATCTAAGGCTCCCTAGCTGTGAAGGATCATGGGGAGAGAGTAGTTATTACCAAAACCTGGCAGATGTAAAGGTGGCTTTAAGAGAGGAGGAATAATATTCCAAACTTAACTCTTCTCCCACCTTGTGACATCTTGCCAGTGCCTCTCACTGGCACTCAACTGCCAGCCAGCATATAAGGGAGTCTGCTGATTCAGTCCACAAAGACCAGCCTCTTGGACTCTAAGCCAGATGGAAAAGAGTGCAAAGTGAACCTGAAGGGTCAAATACAAATATCCAGAACACTACCAAAATAACCAAGTGGATTTGTAGGTATTGACCATATTGTTAGAGGTAGATTCTTGTTATTACCAAAAACTATGACTACAGAATAGAATACTTTATATTAAAATCAATGAATCTGGATAAGGAGTAGATGTGGAACTTCAAGTAAAAAGAGAAAATATGGTTCACCACCAATGTCTAGAATTTGACCTTGCTTTTGTCCTAATTTCCCAGAAAATATTTTTAAAAGTATATTGGACCATCTCAAATTGTTGAATGTAATGATCATTTTACCATTACTATGAATAGAGAACGATGTCAGAAAAATCATTATGTTTGTTGAGAATGTAAAAGGTATCATAAAGTCAGTGGGCTGTGCCAAATAAGATTTTACAGTTTGGCAAACTTACTTCATAGGGGTTCTTCTTCTGAATACCTTTGCAAATCATGTAAATCTATGATGTGTCTCTATTCTGAGGGTGTGTGTGTGTGTGTGTGTGTGTGTGTGTGTGTGTTGCAGATGGTGATCTTATTCATTCATTCAACAGCTGATGTGTGCCTGTTTGAAAGGCTTTATGCTGAGTAATGGTGAGATAAAGATATTGAAAGTATACAGTTGCAGTAAAAATTGCAGTAAAAAAATCCACATATATCTTTTGACTTCCCCGAAACTTAACTACTAATAGTCTACTGTTGAATGGCAGCCTTTACTAATGACTTAAATAGTCAAGTAACACAAAGCTTGATTATGTATTATAAAGTGTATTCTTACAATAAGGTAAGCTAGAGAAATGAAAATGTTATTGAGAAAATCATAAGGAAGAGAAAATATATTTACAGTACTATCCTATATTTATCAATATCATAAGTTTATACCACCTTTTCATAAGATGAATTATCTGTCTCTTAGTGCCTACATCAATATTCTCTTATTGAATCTGGAAATGTATATGATATGAACAGCTGTATGTACTAATACTGGACATTGAAAAATGAAAAGATAATGTGAAAAAAATTTACATTTATTTACAAGTATAATGATTCACACCTTGATAACAAACAAGCAGCAATATGATTGCTTTATGGTAGCCTAGTATAATTGATACAATTGCTTCATGTTGTCCTAGCCTATACACTAATGAATGAACCATTATGAAATTTTTATGACATTCATTATTATAGTTATATTCATAATACAGCATTGGGCATACCTAACTTTTTCTTAATTTTTTCCATATTTCTAAGCTACACAGTTTGTCTGTGAGTTTTTCCAAGTTGTAACAAATCGCCATAATTTTTTTCAATATATTTGTTGAAAAGAATCTGCATATAAGTGGACCTGTGCAGTTCAAACCTATGTTGTTCAAAGGTCAATGGTGTCACTGCAGGAAGCTCATAGTCAAGCAAAAGTTGTGTGGTTGTTTTATCTTGTTCCCATGAGTAAAATACTTAATTGTGTAGGAAAAGATTTGAACTTAACTTCTCTTATTATTTTCATAATGTTTACTAGTTGAAGAAAATCATATCATGTAGTAGGCATCAATAGGCTTTATTGATTAGTGACAAATTAATATTAAATCACAGCATTCTGTTATAAATGGAAAACATTACCATGTTCTTTAGGGCTTTTTCCCTCTGTTCATGCTCTTTTTTTATTTAGAACTCTTCTTTTTGCTATGATTTTGACTAACTCCCATTCATTTTAGTAAGCTTTGTGTATTAAAATTAAGTATGCCATATATATACAAGGAAGTGCCCAAATTATAAATGCAGATATTGATTCTTCTTTTTTTTTTAGAAACCAACACACTTGTATATGCAGCCCTCAGACCAAGAAACAGAATAAAACCAAGACTCCAGAAGACCCTTTCCAAGCAAAACCCACACACCAAAGGTAACCACCACACTGATTTTAATACTATTGGTCATTTTTCTCTGTTTTCAACTTTATGTGAATAGAATCATATGGTATATATTCTTTCATGTTTGGCCCTCTTTTCTCAACCTTATTTTTGAGATACTCTGCCATGTTGTTGCATATAGTTTTTAGCACTTCATGTAATTATTAAGTTATAGTTAAATCATTCTCAGTACTGTATGGTTTTCAAAGATATTGACTATGACAATAGCCCAGTTTATCAATTCTACTATTTATAGCCATTTGAATAATTCCCAAGTTTTATTGTTACAAATAGTGTCACTAGGAATATTTATATATAAATAATTTTTAGAATGTTTGTGCACATTTCTGGGACTGAAAAACTAGCATCACTTAAAGAGCAAAATGCACATATGTGTTAACTCTAGTGGTACTTTTAATAGTATTTTCTACAAGTGTTTGTATGAATTTACACTCCCACCAACAGTATTAAGAGTTCCAGCCCAAATCATTTTTAAAGATTCCATTTAAACTTAGTTATTTCCTTTTGAAAGTACCTCCTGATTACTCCCGTCCATTAATTGCCCTTCACCTGTTGCTGCTAGACTATACCCCCATTTTTGCACACTTCTTTTATAAAACTGATTAGTGTTTTTTTTTTCTGTCTTCACCTCTAATATACAAGTGCCTTAAGGACAGAAAGTATATCTTATTCATATCAGCACTCTTAATAGGCCTAAGGGTACAGAATGTGAACTCAGAGAATATTTATCGAATAAATGAATGAATTGCATTATTTAATACTACTCCCCTTTTTAATGTAAGAAAATTGAGACCTAGAAGAGTTAAGTGCATTGGGAGAAGCCACCCACCACCTCAACAGCACAGTGACCCAGTTGGGGTTTAGAATCTCCATCTCAAGCCTCCTTTTTACTACATTTGGCTGCTTCACTTAAAAATCTTACCATTTAAATAAACCTATGAAAAAATTTGGTTGCACTTCTTTCTCTTAAGGAGAAGACAAAGAAGGCAGTGTAAATCTTCTGACAGTTGATGATAAGATTACGGAACTTGTATATATGTTGCGACAGAAAACCCAACTAGAGAAACTGTATTTCAAGGTAAACAAATATGCAAGGGACAAAACAGTTAGGCATAAAAGAACTCTGGGAAAAACTTCTTAAGTCCATAGATCCCAATATTCCAAATATCCTAGAAGTCTCACTTTATAAACCCAGAAAATGTTCTGTATTATTGGATGGTACAGTATCTGATTTTAAAGGATTATATAGAGACATGAAGAGATGAGATAGCTGTCAAAAATGCCCAGTTTGTAGTTATGGCCTGATGTTACAGAAATCTGCCAAATAATATTCTAGTACAGAGATTTATGTTGAATTTTATAAAACAGAGTCTGGCACAGCAGAATGAACACAGAATATCAGCACAATTCAAAATGCAAGGGCACTTAGATCATTTGGTTTCTCTCTGGCACAATCTAGGAACCTTTTGTAACTTATTTAAGTAACTTAGACCAAAATCATTTGGGTGAATAAATCCTTTTTAGCACTGCCTATGTGCAAAGCACTAGGGAGGACATGAGGGAATACAGCAGTTTTCATCACATTTTCCTGATATCAAATCTTCAGCTGATCTTCCTTAGCTAAAAAAGAAAAGTCTCCACTCTCTAGTGAACTGGTTTCAAACAATTCCCATCATTTAATAACATATTATCTCTCAAAAATTAAACTCTTAATATTCCTTTATATACCCCCTGATATATTATTTCACTACCTTTGAATCTCCTTTCTTAAGGAGTTATAGGGATGGAAGAGATGAAAATACATATTTATATATAAAGTGCTATGTGCAAGACCCAGAGCCATATACTTTATATTCATTATATCATTATACCATTTAATCTTCACACCAGTTCTCTTGACTTAATCAAGCCAGGTTTTGACCCCATCATTCCACTGCTTTTTTCAGGATCCTCAGCATTTTTCACATTGCTAAATCCTATGACCAATTCTCATTCTTCAATTTATTTGACTTCATAATAGCATTTGGCAAAGTAGAGGACTCTGATCTTCTCAGAAGATTTTCTGGTTTGACCATAGCATACTGCTATGGTCTTCCTCTGGCTTCACTGGCTGCCCCTTGTCAACAACTTTTTAAAGGATTCCTATCTTTTATCTATAAATACATTCTTCTAAGGATTCAATCTTTGAACCTTCTCCCTTCTCAAAATACACTCATTCCCTTGGTAATATCCTCTATCAGTCACATGGCTGTAAATGGCCTCTTTGTACACTGATAGTTCTCAAATTCATAACAGAGCTCAAACATTTCCTTGAGCTCCAGACTAATTTATCCAACTGCCTATTCAACATCTCTGCTTGGATATCTATTAAGTATCTCCAATTAAACATGACTATAATCAGTCTCTAGAACTTTCCTCTGCAAATGTTCCTTCTAGAATATTCCCAATGCTATTTTTTTTGAATCATTAATGCACCATTAAATGAGCAACATTATGGTTACTAGATTCCCCCCATTATCAAGTCCCCACCACATACCCCATTACAGTCAGTGTCCATCAGTGTAGTATGATGCTATAGAATCACTACTTGTCTTCTCTGTGTTATATTGCTTTCCCCATGTCCCCCCACCCACATTATGTGCTAATTATAATGCCCCCTTTTCCCCCTTATCCCTCCCCTTCCACACATCCTCCCCATTCGCTTTACCTTTGGTAACTGTTAGTCCATTCTTGGGTTCTTTGAGTCTGCTGCTGTTTTGTTCCTTCAGTTTTCTCTTTGTTCTTGTAATCCACAGATGAGTGAAATCATTTGGTACTTGTCTTTCTCCACCTGGCTTATTTCACTGAGCATAATACCCTCTACCTCCATCCAAGTTGTTGCAAATGGTAGGATTTGTTTTCTTCTTATGGCTGAATAATATTCCATTGTATATATGTACCTCATCTTCTTTATCCATTCATCTACTGAGGGACACTTAGTTGCTTCCATTTCTTGGCTATTGTAAATAGTGCTGCGATAAACATAGGGGTGCATCTGTCTTTCAAACTGTGATCCTGCATTCTTAGGGTAAATTCCTACAAGTGGAATTCCTGGGTCAAATGGTATTTCTATTTTGAGTTTTTTGAGGAACTTCCATACTGCTTTCCACAATGGTTAAACTAATTTACATTCCCACCAGCAGTGCAGGAGGGTTCCCCCTTCTCCACATCCTTGCCAACATTTGTTGTTGTTTGTCTTTTGGATGGTGGCCATCCTAACTGGTGTAAGGTGATATCTCATTGTGGTTTTAATGTGGATTTCTCTGATGATTAGCGATGTAGAGTATCTTTTCATGTGCCTGTTGGTCATCTGAATTTCTTCTTTGGAGAAGTGTCTGTTGAGATCCTCTACCCATTTTTTAATTGGATTATTTGCTTTTTGTTTGTTGAGGTGGGTGAGCTCTTTATATATTTTGGATGTCAATCCCTTATGCGATACGTCACTTATGAATATATTCTCCCATATTGTAGGATGTCTTTTTGTTCTACTGATGGTGTCCTTTGCTGTACAGAAACTTTTAAGTTTGATATAGTCCTACTTGTTCATTTTTGCTTTGTTTCCCTTGCCCAGGGAGATATGTTCATGAAGAAGTTGCTCATGGTTTATGTCCCAGAGGTTTTTGCCTATGCTTTTTCTAAGAGTTTTATGGTTTCATGACTTACATTCAGGTCTTTGATCCATTTTGAGTTTACTTTTGTGCATGGGGTTAGACAATAAACCAGTTTAATTCTCTTACACATAGCTGTCTGTCTAGTTTTGCGAACACTAGCTGTTGAAGAGGCAGTCATTTCCCCATGGTATATCCATGGCTCCTTTATCATATATTCATTGACCATATATGCTTAAGTTAATATCTGGACTCTCTATTCTGTTCCACTGGTCTATGAGTCTGTTCTTGTGCCAGTACCAAATTGTCTTGATTACTGTGGCTTTCTAGTAGAGCTTGAAGTTGAGGAGCAAGACCCCCTCTGCTTTATTCTTCGTTGTCAGTATTGCTTTGGCTACTTGGAGTCTTTTGTGGTTCCAAATGAATTTTAGAACTATTTGTTCCAGTTTGTTCAAGAATGCTGTTGGTATTTTGATAGGGATTGCATTGAATCTGTAGATGGCTTTATGCAGGATGGCCATTTTGATAATATTAATTCTTTGTAGCCAAGAGCATGGGATGAATTTCTATTTATTAGTGTCCTCTTTCATTTCTCTTAAGAGTATCTTGTAGTTCTCAGAATATATATAGGTCTTTCATTCCTTGGTTAGGTTTACTCCTAGGTATTTTATTCTTTTTGATGTAATTGTGAATGGAATTGTTTTCCTGATTTCCCTTTCTGCTAGTTCATCATTAGTGTACTGGAAAGCAACAGATTTCTGTCTATTAATTTTATATCCTGCATCTTTGCTGAATTCAGATATTAGTTCTAGAAGTTTTGGAGTAGATTCTTTATGGATTTTTATGTACAATATCATGTCATCTGCAAACAGTGACAGTTTGACTTCTTCCTTACCAATCTGGATGCCTTGTATTTCTTTGTGTTGTTGTCTGACTGCCATGGCTAGTATCTCCAGTACTATGTGGAATAAAATCAGGGAGAATGGGAATCCTTGTCTTGTTCCCGATCTTAGGGGAAAAGTTTTCAGCTTCTCAATGTTAAGTGTCATGTTGGCTGTGAGTTTGTCATATATGACCTTTATTATGTTGAGATACTTGCCTTCTAAAACTATTTTGTTGAGAGTTTTTATCATGAATGGATGTTGAATTTTGTCGAATACTTTATCAGCATCTATGGAGATGATCATGTAGTTTTTCTCCTTTTTGTTCATGTGGATGATGTTGATGAACTTTCAAATGTCTACCATCCTTGCATCCCTGAGATGAATCCCACTTGATCATGGTGTATGATCTTCCTGATGTATTTTTGAACTCATTTTCCTAATGTTTTGTTGAGTATTTTTGCATCTATGTTCATCAGGGATATTGGTCTGTAGTTTTTTTGTGTGTGAGTGGTGTGGTGTCTTTGTCTGGTTTTGGTATTAGAGTGATACTGGCTTCATTGAATGAGTTTGGGAGTACTCCCTCATCTTCTATTTTTGGAAAACTTTAAGGAGAATGTGTATTATGTCTTCTCTAAATGTCTGATAAAATTGAGCAGTAAATCCATCTGGTCCAGAGATTTTGTTCTTGGGTAGTTTTTTGATTACTGATTCAATCTCATTGCTAGTAATAGGTCTGTTCTGATTCTTCCTTGGTCAGTCTTGGAAAGTTGTATTTTTATAGAAAGTTGTCCATTTCTTATAGGTTATCCAGCTTTTTACCATATAGATTATCATAGTATTGTCTAGTAATTCTTTGTATTTCTGTGGTGTCCATAGTGATTATTCCTTTATCATTTCTGACTCTGTTGGTGTGTAGATTGTCTTTTTCTCTTAGAAAGTCTGGCTAAGGATTTCTCTATTTTGTTTATTTTCTCAAAGAACCAGCGCTTGGTTTAATTCATTTTTCTGTTGTTTTATTCTTCTCGATTTTATTTATTTCTTCTTTGAGCTTTACTATGTCCCTCCTTTTGCTAAATTTGGGCCTCATTTGCTCTACTTTTTCCAGTTCCAATAATTGGGAATTTAGACTATTCATTTGGGATTTTTCTTCCTTCTTTAAATAGGCCTGGATTGCTATACGCTTTCCTCTTAGATCTGCCTTTGCTGCATCTCACAAAAATTGGGGCATTGTGCTGCTATTTTCATTTGTCTCCATATATTGCTTGATTTCTGTTTCAATTTGGTCATTGATCCATTGATTTTTTAGGAGCATGTTTTTAAGCCTCCACGTGCTTGTTAGCCTTTTTGTTTTCTTTGTACAATTTATTTCTAGTTTTATACCTTTGTGGTCTGAGAAGTTGGTTGGTAGAATTTCAATCTTTTGGAATTTACTGAGGCTCTTTTTGTGGCCTAGTATGTGGTCTATTCTGGAGAATGTTCCATGTGCGCTTGAGAAGAATGTGTATCCTGCTGCTTTTGGGTGTAGAGTTTTGTAGATGTCTGTTAGGTCCATCTGTTCTAGTGTGTTGTTCAGTGCCTCTGTGCCCTTACTTATTTTCTTTCTGGTTGATCTGTCCTTTGGAGTGAGTGGTGTGTTGAAGTCTCCTAAACTGAATGCATTACATTCTATTTTCTCCTTCAATTCTGTTAACATTTTTTTCACATATGTAGGTGCTCCTGTGTTGGGTGCATATATATTTATAATGGTTACGTCCTCTTGTTGCACTGACCCTGTTATCATTATGTAATGTCCTTCTTTATCTCTTGTTACTTTTTTTGTTTTGAAATCTATTTTGTCTGATACAAGTACTGCAACAACAGCTTTTTTCTCCCTATTGTTTGCATGAAATATCTTTTTCCATCCCTTCACTTTTAGTCTGTATATGTCTTTGGATTTGAAATGAGTCTCTTGTAGGTAACGTATAGATGGGTCTTGCTTTTTTATCCATTCTATTACTCTGTGTCTTTTGATTGGTGCTTCAGACCATTTACATTTAGGGTGATTATCATTAGATATGTACTTATTGCCATTGTAGGCTTTGGATTTGTAGCTACCAAAGGTTCAAGGATAGCATCTTTCTTATCTAACTGTCTAACTTAAGTCACTTATTATGCTCTTATAAACACAGTCTGATGATTCTCCATTTCTCTCCCTTCTTCTTCTTCCTCCTCCATTCTTTATATGTTAGGTGTTTTATCATATACTCTTCATGTTTCCTTTGACTGATTTTGTGGATAGCTGATTTTATTTTGCATTTAGTTATTATTTGGTTGATCTACTTTCTTTGCTGTGGATTTATTTTCTCTGGTGACATCTGTTTAGCCTTAGGAGAACTTCCATCTAGAGAAGTCCCTTTAAAATACACTGTAGAGATGGTGTGTGGGAGGTAAATTCCCTCAACTTTTGCTTGTCTTGGAATTGTTTAATCCCCCCTTAAAATTTAAATGATAGTCTTGCTAGATACAGTATTCTTGGTTCAAGACCCTTCTGTTTCATTGTATTGAATACATCATTCCATTCTCTTCTGGCATGTAAGGTTTCTGCTGAGAAGTCTGATGATAGCCTAATGGGTTTTCCTTTGTAGGTGATCTTTTTTCTCTCTCTGGCTGATTTTAATACTGTGTCCTTGTCTTTAATCTTTGCCATTTAAATTATTATGTGTCTTGGTGTTGTCCTCCTTGGTTCCCTTCTGTTGGGAGATCTGTGGACTTCCATGGTCTGAGAGACTATTTCCTTCCCCAGTTTGGGGAAGTTTTCAGCAATTATTTCTTCAAAGACAGTTTTCTATCCCTCTTTCTGTTCTTCTTCTGGTAACCCTGTAATGAAAATATTGTTACGTTTGGATTGGTCACACAGTTGTCTTAATATTTTTTCATTCCTAGAGGTCCTTTTATCTCTCTCTGTCTCAGCTTCTCTGTATTCCTGTTCTGTGATTTCTATTCCATTAACAGTCTCTTCTGCCTCATTCAGTCTGCTCTTAAATCCTTCCAGTGTTTTTTTCATTTCTGTAATCTCCCTCCAGAATTCATCCCTTAGCTCTTGAATATTTCTCTATAGATCCATCAGCATGCTTATGACTTTTATTTTGAATTCTTTTTTAGGAAGATTGGTAATTTTGGTCTCACCAGGCCCTCTCTCTGGTGTTTGAGGGATTTTGGACTGAACAAGGTTATTCTGCCTTTTCATGGTGATTGAAGTGATTGCTGGGGAGTGGCGCATGTATCAGCTGGGAGAACAAAGTCCCTTCCTGCTTGCTGGTCACCTTGCCCATCTCCACTGCCTGTGCCAGTCAACCATACACAGGAAGCAGCCTATGGGTTAATTCCCCGAGCTGCTGTGGGTGGGGTCAGGATAGCCTAGGGCACTGGCAGGGTCACAGGTGAGTGGTATGTGTTCTTCCATGAGAACAGCACCCCTTCATGCTTTTGGCACTCCATGCTGGTCTCCGCTGTCTGTGCCGGGCAACCACACACAGGGAGCAGCCTCTGTGTTGATCCCTGAGCTGCCGTGGATGGGGTGACACTCGGGATGGCCTAGGGCACTTGTGGTGGTTTCAGGCAATCAGCATGTGTTGAAAGTGAGTACATAGTCCCCACGTGCTTTGCAGACTCTGTGCCAGTTTCCTCTGCCTATGCCATTAAGCGGTTTGCAGGGGGGCAGCCTCTGGGTTAATCCCCTGAGCTGCTGAGAGCAGGATGGCTCTTGGGATGGCCTAGGGCACTAGTGGGCATTGGTTGTGAGCAGTGCATGTTTGCCATGAGAATAAAGCCCCTCTGTACCTTCCGTACTCTGCATCAGTTTCGCTGTCTGTGTCAGTCGACTGAGGGCAGGGGGCAGCCTCTCTTCTGGCCCAGTTAGCCGCGTGATGGGAGAAGCCTCTTTGTGGTTGCTGTGGGCAGGGCTGCTACCTGGTTGCTCCACAGCAATGGTGGAGCAGCTGGTTTGCTTGCATTGCCAGTGGGGAGGAATGAATGGCTAGCTGCTTATCACCATGAGAGTCTTTGGCACTGCTTTGCCACCCAGGGGGTTAGGGCACCTGAAGTCCCTTAAAGTTCCCAGCCTTCTGGGATGAGTGTGCCAGGACAATTTTGTCCACCTGTTAAACCTTTTTCCCTTTAAAGCTTTTAAAGTGCCTGCTTTTCTTTTGTCCCAGGGCAGCCAGCTGTGGGAACCTGTTTGCAGTTTAGTCTCAGATTTTGCTTTTCCATTTCTCTAATATCCAGTACACCATGCAGTGTTTGTCTGTGGTCCTGGTGCAGATCCCTAGGGCTGGTTATTTAGTAGTCCTGTGCTTCCACTCCCTCCCATTCTGATTCTTTTCCTCTAGCTGGTGAGCTGGGGTGGGGGAGTACGTGGGTCCCACCAGGTCATGGCTTTGTATCTTACCATTTTCATGAGATGTTGAGTTCTTGCAGATGTAGATGTAGCCTGGCTGGTGTACTGTATCTCCTGGATACTCTTTTAGGGATAGTTTTATTCTCTGTATTTTCAAAATGTATATGATTTTGGAAGGAGATTTCTGCCACTCTACTCATGCCGCCATCTTCATTAGATGCAAGGATCTATCTATACTTCAAATTTAACCTGGAAGAGGCTATATCTGAGCTGGAGGGGTGCTCTCAGCACCAGCTGGAGAGGAAAAGGTGGAGAAGGCCATGCTGTGGTTCTGAAACTGCTGCTCCTTTTAGGAACTCCACTCTCCCCTCCCCACCCTGCTCCTCCTGCCCCCAAATGTGGGACTTCTTAGGACAGAGTTCAGCTGCAGCTCGGCAACACCAATTGCGGCCCTGCGGTGCCCACCCCATGTGCGTCTTGACTCCTGGCTGTGTCCTCAGCACCCACCAGCTGCCCCTTTCCTATGTTATTAATAACAATTTCAACCATATGTTCAGATCAAAAACTCTGAAGTCATCCTCAGCTCTTCACATTCTCTCACATCCCATATCCAAGCTAGCAGCAAGTCTATTGGTTATAATTCTAAACATTACCAGATTCTGACTGCACATTAATTCTACTGCTAGTAGTACCTTGGTCCAAACCACCATAATCTCTTGTCAAAGATTATTTCAAGTGCATCCTGTTTTCTCTGCCTCTGCATTTCCTCCCCTAAAGTCCATTCTTTATATAAAGGCCAATTCATGCAAATCAGATTGTACCACTCCTGTTCATGACCCTCCAGTATTTTCCCCATCTCACACATTATATGCCCTTACACTGGCCCATAAGACCCAACACAATCTTGACTCATTACCTCTCTGAATTTATTTCCCATTAGTCTTCTCCTCATTCACTCTATTTCAGCCATAATGACTCCTTGATGTCCTAAAATATGTCAGTCATGCTCTCACTCAAGGCTTCTGTCTTCTGATTTGTGTGCTCTCCCCCTAGATAACCATGTGACAGTTCATCACCTTCAGATTTTCATGCAATTCCACCTGCTCAGTGATATCTTCTATGAATACCCTACTTAAAAAGTGTAACCCCCATCACTGTACTCCCTAATACTCATCCATGATTTTTTCTACATAGTGCTTTTTACCACCTGACATGTTTTACATATTTACTTGTATACTTTCTTCTCTCTTCACTATAATGCAAACTCTATAAGGCACATTCAGACTTGCAGGACTCTAAAGTTAATGTTCTTTTAACAACCCATATTGCCTTAAACATCCTGTTCTCATAACTCCATAGCTACATGTATGAACTCAACTTCAAGGCCCAGTCCAATGGTGCCCTTATCACAGTGCCTATCACCTAGTGGACACCCAGCAAATAATTGATAAATTTATGATATCTAGTCCATGCCTTCAATCACTTTGTAATTTAGCTGGGAAAATTAAATGTATTATAAGAAAGTAAAAGAGATGTCAAAAGGTACATATCACAGGTAGCAGAGTTTGACAGACTTAGGCTCTAATTCTAACCTTGGGAAAATCCCAAGTTCTCTCTGCCTCCATTTCCATACCCACACATGAGGAAAACCATCCTATTTTGTGCTGCATTCCCTTTGCTCAGGCTGTTCCCTGTCTATGGAATGCCATTCTCCCTTCCTTCACTTAATGAAATTCTGTTTAACCTTCTGACTAACTTCAAGTGTTACCTCCTTTGTGATTTTTTCATATTCCTTTTCTTCCCACCCAGCTCCTCTGAATCATCTCAGGTACATTACAGGCAGGTTATAAGAAATGACTATATACCCTAAAATCAAGTTATATTACTGATTCAATTAGTGAAGGATACAAAAAAGTAGCTGAAGCACTGAAACCACAGGGGGCAAGAGCAGCAGATACAACCTATCTTTCTTCACTTTCCTTGGCCCCCTGGATTCCTAAGAAGTCGTGAGGCTGAAGGTGATAGGTCCACAAAGGCTCAATCCTTCCAGAAGTGAGAAAAACCCAAATTCTTGTTTCTTTGCTATGTTCTCTTCCTTTTATAATCATAGTTTACGTCACCACTTTGGAAGAACTTACATTAAAAATGTAAACACTCCCACTGTAAGAAAACATTTACAAAAAACCAGATTCCTTGACTTTAGAAACCAAACTCACCTTTAGAAAGCACAGTCTAAACAAGTCTCTAAACAATATCTATGTCCTTAATGCCTCAGAAACTCTTTCTCAACACTTTACTCCCATAATGGAGCTACTCATTTACCTGTTTGCTTACTGACAGAATAGCAGGCTTATTAAATTTTGAATATTAATAGCACTAATGTCTCACATTTACAAGACCCTTTTATCTGAGTGGTTCTGCTACTAAATTTGGTCCAAGGACCAGAGTGACAGATCCTTTTCTCTTGAATACTCAAGTTAAATTCGGTCTCATTACAACTTGAAAAACCTCAAAGAATAGTATATGTGAAATGACAATCCACTTGTTTAAATGATATCTATAACTATCAATTGACTGGACTGTGAGCAACCCAAGGAAAAGAACTATCATTTTTTTACTCTGTACCCCCGTGCCTTGTGCAGGACCTAAAATGTAGCACAGTGGTTTAAAGCAAGGGCTTTGTCACCAAGGCTTGTATGATAATCTTGGCTCTGCCACTGAGTAGCTGTGAACGCTGGGCAAGTTTAATGGAATGAGCTTCGTTTTCCTTTCCTATAGAACAAAAATAATAAAACATCCACCTCATATGGTTTTGGTGAGTACTAATGTGCAGGTGTGTGCGTGCAGAATTAAAAGTCCTTAGCATAGTAACAAGCACGTCATAAGCATTTTGATAAATGTGAATCCTTTTTAATTATCACTTTCATCATCATCGTTATAAATATCTTTACTATCATCATCATCACCATCATTTTTAACACTCAGTAAATATATGCCAAATATTCCTTCAGCAAAGGAAAAGTAATTCCCCTTTATAAGATTATTGTGTTAAGTAAAAATGCTTTAAAGAATTTAGCATAGTGCCCAGCACAATAAATGTTTTAAAGTGTAAGCTCGTATTATTTCTTAATCCTAAAATAAAAGTTAGGGCTAACAGGGATCTCAAGAAGCAAATTAATGACTCCCCTAGTGCAACAGAGATTACTAGTTGCCTATCTGATGTCTCTTCTTCCTCAGTAACAGAGCCCTCATTTTGGGGGGGTTAGCACTGTACCCATATCAGACAACTCGATTTCCCAGATAATGGTAGCCTACTGAATTTAAGAGGAAGTTACTGAGTCAAATTCCTTGGTAAAATCTCTTTAAATACAACTGACTCAGTTGGAAGATGTGCCCTTTTTCCTTCTTTCTCCCTCCTGCTGCCTGAAATTGGAACAGAATGGCTGGAGTAGCTGGAGCCACCATTAAACCATCAAGTGACCCTGGAAGATAGGAGCCAAGAGCTCTGGATGACAGCAGGAAACCAGAAGGAACCTGGATTGCTGATGATTTCAGGAAGTAAGCAGAGACCTAACCTCCAGACACTCTTTTTTATGTGAGAGAAGCAGAAATCCTTATATTGTCAAACAACTATTATATTGATTTTCTGTTCTGTGTAGGCAAGCCTAATCTTAACTAATATACTTGCTTTCAATCATGCCATAGCAGAGATGAGATTTTCCCCTGTTAGTTTATACCCCCCAGAAGGAAACCCACAATAACCTTTGTGCTGTGGTACAGTCTCTTCTGCCCACAGAGAAGGAGCGCCTGATAAATTTTCTTAGGTACAGACATTTTCCCTGTAGGGTTCTGTATCAGTCAAGTCTGACACCAAATTCAGTCTCTCTTCACTTCATCAACTATCTCCTTTCTCTAAACTACTATGGTTGTCACCATCTAAGCTATATCATTTAAAATTTTATTTTGAAATATTTCCTATTCTTCCCTCATTGTCCCTTATGCCCACTTCTGCTTAAATGAATTATAAATGTTTGTGGGATAATGGAGACAGAAAAACCTGAGTGTTAACTCTGGACGTACTAGTTATGTAAATTTTGTTTCTCCATTGGTAAAATGGAATAATGTTACCTATCAAGGCAGATGTGGAAATTAAATTAAATAATACAAGTAATACATATAAACCAGCTTAGCACAATGACTGACATAAAACAAGCATTTATTAACTTTTTTTTTCCTGTCTGGGAGGGGTGCCAGAGGAGGGGTGCACCCCTGCTCTCCCACTTTCTAGTGAACCCTGAATTTCATAAAAGGAATTCTCCAAATGGTGTCATGTCTCTGTTTTTCTTTCCTTAACTATTTAGACTTAAAGGCATAGCTCTTCTTAGCTAGTTCTGAAAGTAAAGCAATTTTGGCAGATGTTCACTCCTTCCTGGCTTATTGAAGAAACACACTGCAGGATACCTAGGGAAGCTCTCATAGGAGCTTGCTGAAATTTTCTGAACATGTTCAGGCATTAGATCTCTATTACTGGAACCCCAAGGAGCATAAATCATCTTATCCAAAGACTTAGGAAGCTAATAGTTCATTATGAACAGGGCTCTTGAGAGCTGTGCTTTCAAAAGAAAGAGAATCTTGTCTTCTATTTCATTGCCTGAACACTACTCTAAGACTAGTAGAATCTAGGAAAGAGTTATTCATAGTAGCCTCATAACACCCTGCTACTTGAAGTCCCTGTTTAGCTGGGCCAATACACAATTCCATTATCACTGTAGGGGAATCTAAGGACTATGTAGAGGTATTTAAGTAAAATGGCACCAGAGAATGAACAGAAGGATAAGAATGTCAGAAGACAACAGAAATTTGCAAAATCAAGAAATTCAAACATTCTCCTTTTCTCAAAGTGTTCATCTAAAGGATAATAGAAAACACCAACCAGCTGTTAGTGATGTACTCTCACTATTGGATAAGACAGACATTTATTGAACATTTTCTACATTACAGACATACGAGGCACACCATTAAGGTGCAATGTGTGCATGATCTCATTTAATCCACATTGCAACTGCCTATGACAAGCATGATCTGGATTTTGCACCTTAAGTCAAAATAAATGCAGCATCACACCCAAGGTCACACTGTTAGCTCACAGGAAATAAATATCAGAGCCAGTGCTAAAACATGTCCATCTCAGAATAACGTGGGCTCTTTCTAAAACATCAGGTTGAAAAGGCAACAACCATGATACGATCTACCACATGCCTAAATGAAAAAGAGCCCTAAAATTTTTTGGAAGATATTACAGCTTTATCATGGACTCATAATAGCCGGAAGTGTTTCAATATCTATAATGTCATTTTTCAGTGTTTGAGCCTTTACTGAGGACCTGTTTGCTTAGTGTGAATTTGAGAAGCAAACACCAAAATGGGATTAGACGTGCAAGAGAGTATTGAGGGTAACGCCTGTAAAGGATAAAGGGGAAGAATAAGTAGGTATGGGAAACCTTTAGACTGCAGTCTAGGTCTGCAATCTGTGAGAGAGGGGGAAGGAAGGAGGACTGGGTAGGAAGAGTCTCAGGCTACAGCACAGTTCTAAGAAATGGACAATGACTCAGTCTAAGAAATGCTGTGCTCAGTATTTGGATGGTTGCTGTCCAAGGGGAAGTGAGGCTCCAATGTGAGCACAGTGATAGATTCAGAGGGGCAGTAGTTGGGGCTTTCAACCAACATTTTATATGCATTAGTAAGAGATATGAGCAGCACCTTTCCATAGCTACAACTCCTCTGCCTCACAGATCTATTTCCCCACACAGGTGCAGGGAGCAGCTCCATTATGGTCCCTCTGGGCCATGCTTACTGAGCAGAAACTTAGAAAAGGAAGGTTAGTGAGAAGAACTACTTTCTTTCTCCCTCACTGAAGTTGGACCTTAACTAGTATTCATCCTCTTCTTCTTCCAGTAGCCATTTTAAATTCCCCTAATTCTGATTTCCTCAGCCATCACCTCAGGAGATTGTGCAGTCTCATCTGGTAGTACAGCTTAAACCTTCATTCCTGAGGGATCTGAGCCCTTAGTAATCACACCCTTCTCCTGTAGGAGTTTTTATACTTGTCAATTTAAAGTGAAAATGGTCTAAGGGAGCATCAAGAAGTGCCCAAGATGATCATTTGGGTTGCACACATTTTCCTGCCTAACCCATCAGGTAAAAGCTGCCCTAGATGATGATTCCTCTTACGGCCTGGTAGTCCCGGTGCACAAGAAATGCCAAATGCCTCAGTGGTGGCTGTAGTGTTAGTTCAATGGGATGCTTTCTATGTCCCTGGAAAAAGGGTATACCCCCTTTATGGATGAGGGCTTCCAGTCTGCAGAGCCCAGAGATGCTAGGACAGAAAATTAAACCTGCTGGTAGGTCACAGGGAGTGATGGTATGTGGTACTACTCCTACTTCTAACTCTTGGTTCTGGAACAATATATGATTTCCACTGGGGACGTAGTACCAAAAGAGGTGCTTACTCCATGGTGAAAAAAGAGGTCTCTTATTTAATGCATATTTACCTGAAAAATGGTACCCTGTCCTTTCACAGTGTTTCCTCCAAGCTGGCTTTTCAGCTGGGCCTTTAGAAGGCTTTTCCAGTGTTCCTGAAACCAGCTGCTTCTTTATGGAATGGTATATGATACAACCAGTGGATGATGGGCCAACTCCCATACCTCTTGCTGTGAAATGGGTACCTTTATGGATGCTATGTTTTGTGAGATTTCATGTCTGTGAATCAAGCATTCTGTAAGATGCTACATAATGGCACTGTGGGAAAGAAAGGGAAACTCAAGTCTCAAGTAGGTATTTCAAGGATGAACTGATGACTCTTCCTGATTGGAAGAGACCCAGTGTGGTAGAATTATCCCTAAATGGCCAGTTGGTCTCCTCAAGGAATAGTGCCATTCTGGGACTGCAACACTAGACACTCAGAGGCAGCAGTAGCTAGACCAACTTTGATAAGTGGGAGTCCATGCTGTTGAGATAATATATAGCTCCCTGTGTCTACTCCATTCATGTAATCATCATGCTAGTTCCAAGGTCTTTGATTGCAAAGGCTGGCTGATGTCAACTGGAGGAGTAGTTTTGTTACTGGGTTAATTAGTACCTTTCCCTGGTGGTGGATGCTTCCTGTAGAGCACTAACACAGACTCAAAACTCTTTTTTAAAATAGATTTACTAAAGCAGCATCATTACCCAAAGGACTACAACTCCATATCCTTTGATGAAGCCTGGTGTTACTCAACAGCATCTGCTATTGTTCATGAGTCACAGTAATTTCCAGTGTTGGAAACAGCAGGCAAAAAGCTACAAAGCAAAAAGCTGTTATTTGCTGGTCTTGCTCATTGCTTTGTCTGGTGATGTCCAGAATACTTGTGAATGGAAGTATTCTCAAAAGCACACATTGCTGCAGCTCAGTAAGACATTCTGAGTGTGCACATTCCCATTTGTCCAACCACATGCCTCTGTCCAAGACATCCTTGTCTCCAATCTTTCATTCTTCTAGTGTCCTGATGAATTGATCAGACATTGGTTACTTCCCAGGAATCTATATACATTCTCACCTCAGCACACTTCTCCTATACAAAGTGAATGAGCAGGGACACTGCTTGCATTCTCACCCATTTGAGATGATTTTTCCTCTCCACCTTTTATGGCTATATAGGGTTGTATACGGTTATACAGTGCAGGTACTACTATATATTTTTGGCTTTATCTACATACTGATACTATATCGTGACAGAGGATGAAAGAATTAACATAGCCTTGGGGGCAAAAATGAATGTAAAAGTGAACTGTTTCTAATCCTCTCCTCTAATTGAAATACAAAAATATATATTTGCCAAAGCAATGACTGCATACTGTGTAACTGAAATAATCTCTATCAGTGACACCACACATTAGACTCACAGGTATAATTGAGGCAACTGAGTTTTTAACAGTCTATACTTATTTTATGAGATCCATCTGGTTTCTTTAAGGACCAGACTGGTGAATAAAATAGAGATAAACAAAAAACATCACCCCACATCCTTTAGAACAGGGTCATCAAACTACAACCTACAGGTCAAATCCAGCCAGCTGCCTGATTTTATAAATAAAGCTTTATTGGAACACAGTCACTCCCTTCATTTATGTATGGCCTATGCATGTTTTCACAATACAGTGGCAGAGCTGAATATCTGTGATATAGACAGTATGGCCCACAAAGCCTAAAATAATTACTATTTGGTGGTTTATAGGAAAAGTTTGCTGATTCTTGCTTTAGAACTTAAGTAGTGGTACTAATCTCTGCCACATCTTCTACCCACCCCCCAGGATGTTATTTTGTATTTTATTTACAGTCTTGGCTTGGAGAATGTTTGGTTGAAGAGGTTTCCACTTGGTCTTCCCACTCTGATAATTCTTACCACATAAGCTAAGGACCTAGAGCAAGGACTATTTCAACCTCCAAATATATCAGTGTCAATTACATACTTGATGATTGGGGAAATGACCACCTGGTTGTTCAAGAGACCCAATAGAGCCACTGTGAACTAGACCTTATCTACGACTCCATTTTTTACTGGTCCCCAAAAGCCCCCTCTCTAACAGAGGTACCATGATGATATTTTGAGTCTCTGGATTTCCTGTGTTGAATATCCTTGAAATGTCTGGTTATTCCCTTTTCCCTGGTGTATAGTTACCTAAATAAATGGTATAATACCATACATAGTCCTCTGGAGAAAGACTAGGGGAATAATTACAGAATGCAAATGCCACGGTCATTACAGGATTCTCCCTCCAAGAAACCTGGCCACCTCTTCAGCCAATGAATTCTATATATTAAAATTAATACAGGTCCAGGAACTGAGCAAGGGATGGTGACTGGGAGAATGTAATCATTCTCCATTCTTATCTTTTTCTGGTTGTGAATAGTAAACAGCACCTTTACTGCCTATCCGTCTACTTTGCCGCTGCAAACACCATGCCTTTTATCCATTTCCTTAACTCTCTGAAGTTCAAACACCTTTGGTTGGCCACCAGACCTTGCCAGTCATTAAGATAATCATGGCTTTCTGGCTTCTGGTGGCTCACCACCACCACCTGACCTCTATTACTTTAAATCCTTGTTATCACAGAGGGTATTAATGAAGCCAGATTTAGAATTTCTCTTACCATCACCCATAGCCTGCAGAGGAGATCCACCACCAGCTTCTAGTGATGTGGGACTCCTCTCACCAGTGCATTCCTGATGGCCTTGGATAATGGTGTTTCCTATTTGCCCTCTTGTAGAACATAATCCACTGATAGGTTTTTTGGCCTCAGATAACATATCCAATAAGCCTGCTTCCACCAGCCTTACTATTCTTCCTTTACTACGTGTCAGGGCACACAGGCATTTCATTCAGCATGAGCCTTCACTTTCTCCAAGCTTCCAGGAGCTATCTCGCAGTATCTACCCCATTCCTGTGAGATAATTGCCTGGGTATTAAATCCCATGGCTTGAGTAGTCAAGTAAATTAATTCTTGCATATCTACTCTTTCCAGCCTCCTTAATCAATAACCCTCATAATCCAATCACCTGGCTCCTAGCAGATACGTTAATTAATTGTTACAGCAATTTTGGTGTGTAATCTCTTTATTTCCTTATCAGGCCTATCAAATCCTAGGATGCTGGAATTTAGACCTAGTTATTGCCTGGCAGCCAGTACAAGAGAGGGGGGCAGTTCCTTAAAAAGGCACCTGTTGCTTTGCAAGGAAACAGCCTCTGCATAATCTTCTAGCACCAAGGAATTTCTAGCTCTTACTAACTAGAGCTACTCCTAAAGCCCTGAGGTTTTAGAAGGATCTGCAAAGCTTATTTTCTCAAAGGCATCCATCTAGATGTCTCCATCCTACATGTCAGAATCTCAGGCTTTCCAACAGGTCTCTGACCTTGGTATAATAGGCTTACGTTGGCTGATCATTAAAACATTTCTGAATCTGTGCCACTCTATGAAGTTCTGAGTCTGCCTCTCCACTGAATCCATTCTTCCATTGCAGGATATCCACTGTAGAAGCCCGCTAGTTCCAAGGACATTTCAGGTAGCATGTTCAATATGAGCAAACATATGGAAGTACATACAAAAATGAAATACACCATGAGAACATGTCAGTTTTGCATGACTGCAGAATGGAGTCCATGAGGGAAAGTAGCAGCAGAAGAAGAAAGGAAGACCAGCCAATATTTCTCCAGCACTATCAGCGGGGCTATCAACATTGAAAGAAGCACCCTGTGGAGCTTAATTCTCACAAGCTCTCACAGAAGTGTTCACAAAGATTTAGTCATTTGTTTAAACACTACCAGGCTACATTTTTAGCAAAAGAGCAGAACTGAAGCTTTGCTCATTAGATAATTCACTTCAAGGTAGCTTTTGGTAAGATTCAGGTGTTGTTCTTCTACTTGTAATAGAATATTGTTGCCAAGGTAATAGGGACTTAAACAACAAAATTAATTTAATGGCAATAAACTTGTTCTGAGAAGATGGCAGTACCTACAAGCTCCCTCTATAAAAGAACTCAGCACAGTTAGAAAAGCTGAAGAGTCTCTTTAAGGTAAACAGGGGCTCTCACACCACAGCATGGAGGGTGTAAGATCTCAGATCTTTGTGCCTTGGAGTTGCTTGACTTGAGAGCATGGCTTAGCAGGTTAGTATACAGTTCTTGCTGGCTGTACCTCCAATTCTGGCTGTACCTCCAATGTCTTTTTAAGTATCAGAAACTTAAAACAACAATTGACCTTCGAAAGATGAAAAGCAGTCTTCTCCAGCAAAGGATAACACGATATCATGTTGTACCTATGGTCTCCTTCCATGAATTTACTCCAGGGATTTACCTAGTCCCCAAAGGAAATCACCAAAGAAGGCTTGAGAGGGATGATTTTTTATACTGGGAAAGAAGATTAAAACTTTTATATTCATTTCTTATACATTACATTTTTTCTGGGGAGTTTTCCATTCTGCCTTCCCATTTACTGAGGGGAAGACATGGAAGGTGGTGTATCATCCAGCGACTCGTGCAGTACCTGGTAACAACACTTTGCCTCTGTACGGAGCTCTGGAGTTTCTCAAGCTCTTTGATGTAGACAGCCTCGTGTGTAACTTACCCAGAGTCACAAACCAGTCAAGTGCCAGAACCAACACTTGAGTCTACTAGCTCTAATGACTTCAAGTTCAAAACTCTTTCCATGAAACTACAACTTTCTATTGCACAATATTTAGTTATAACAAGTGAAAAAACTTGGATTTTATTTGTGATATGGAGGTTGTATGGCCTGGGTAAATCATGTTACATAGTTCTTTTAGCAGCAAAAGAAGTATAATAACAATAATATATTAATAAATTTCAAATCTGTTTACATCTCCTTAAATATTCTTGAGGAATAGCACACATGCAGATAGTCTAAAATTCATGCCATTTGGATTCAGATCACATTAAATGATTGCTTCAATATCCTGCACATTTTAAAAATTATCTTTAACTATGATTAATATTAAAACCTATTGTAACATAATAAAAAAAGTTATAAATATATCTACCATATTACAGTCTTTCCATCCCTAGGTATTTACATAAAATATGAAAGACTCATATAGAAATGTTCATAGCAGCTTTATTGGTAAAGTCTGAAAACCAGAAGCAACCCAAATGTCTATCCAAAGGTAAATGGATAAATGAATTTTTCTATATACATGCAGTGAGGCTACCTGACAAAAAAAGGAAATTATTGCAACAATATGGATGAATTTCAAAATAATTACATTTAGTGAAAGAAGCCATGCAAAAAGATTTCTTACTATATGATTCTTTTATATAAAAATCTAGAAAATGAAAATCAATCTGTAATGTTAAAATATAGATCAGTGGTTGCATGAGGATGGAGTGGTAGACATGGAAGGGGACAAGCTTGAGAAACGTTTGTGAATAATGAATGTGTTCAGTATCTTGCTTATTATCATGGTTTTGCAGATCATAGAAAGATAGATGTCAAAACTTATCAAATCATGCATTTAAACCCTGTGTAGTTTCTAACATGTCAGTTATACATCAGTGCAACTTTGGAAAACAGAGTATTTGAGTTGTAAGTGTAAAACGTCAGCTACATAGCAGTCTTCCATTCACCTATTCCAATTTCCCTAAAAAAATACTTTAAGAGACCAGGAATAAGGCAAGAGGAAACATCTTTCAGCAAAAATAATAAATAGGTTTGACAGCCAACATACTGACAGAGCTTCCCATTAATTAAAAAGCTCATACAATAGGAAGCATTGTAAGTAGCAGCCAATATGTTTTGCTACCTAAAATAGAGCAAATTTGCAGCAAGAGTGGCAGCGAGTCATATTGTCTCTCAATTTCTGTTTATTTTGGTCTTGGAAATCTGCAGTCTGTGATAATCCAAACACCAGGAAAAGATACAGTGCATTATACCTCAAATCACAGAAACTACAATGATACACTATATCCTTTTTAAACTCCATAGGCATTGGTGGAGATAGGAGAAGTTCTGGGTATTCTCCTCAATTTGAAGAATGAGAAAATCAGGCAGTTAAGACTATCATCTTTATCCAGAAAAGCTCACTGAATCAAAATGAAATCAGGCTAAGAATTGTGCACATCAGCTTTCCAAGTGCAAATCTCTGTAGAAGATCCTACACATAAATGGACAATGGGAAGGATTAAGTGTGCATCACAAATGACGACTCCTGATACATACTGGGTTTGGATGTCTTTGCTCCAAGTGATATAATAAAAAAACTGTCAAATTGTGAAAAAATGTGGCAAAAAAAGGCAAAGGGAAGATCACCCACAAAACTCATTAGAGGATTATAACACTGAAAATGATTTACTAAATCATACAGAAAGTTTTAGAAAATGTTTGGGATCACCAATAGACATAAGAAGATATGGTAGAGTAGAGACATCTAGTTGTCATTCAACATTCCATGTTTCTTTTCAATAGAATAGAGTTGTTGCTGCCCAGCTAGGTCTACATTTCCCATAACCTCTTGCACTGAAGTATTGCTGTGCAACTAATTCTTGACAATTTGGAATGTGAGTGCCTGTGATGTGTATTACTCCTAGGCTAGAATTTCTACGTTGGATCTCTCCACCTTCTATTTCCCTTCTACTTGTTAAATACTGACTGTGCTGGGGCTCTCTGAGATAACAGAACCACAAAATAAAAAGCACTTGGGTCTCTAAAGCAAGATGTGAAGAAGAGCTGCCTGCTAACCAGGAATCTGCATTGGATTGTTACACGAATAAGAAAAAGAACTCTATTGTGGTTTGTCTCTGAAATAACAGAGCTGATTTGTAACAGCAGTTAGTGGTACCTTAAAATATTGAACAAAAAACCACAGGATAGAATAACCAGACAGGAAATACTAACGGGATGAGATGCAACAGTAGAAATAACAAAAGAAAAAGAAAAAGAATTTGATGCCAAAAGGAGTATAAGGAAGCAAAAAGTGTAAATAATATTGTTACAATATCCATTGGGGATTGTAATAAAAAAAGTAAAGGAAAAAAGAGAATATTGCTTAAATATGACCAATGAACTGGAGATAAAAGTTGAGAGTAGTCTTCCTGAGTGCAGCAGAAAGGGAAAAAAATAAGTTGAAAGCAATGAGAGAGAATATAATATTGAGGGCAGAGAACAGCACATGAATTATAGATCATACCAAGAAAGAAGACAAGAACCACTCTAACAAAAGTAATAATAAAGACATAACTGAAGAAAACTTCCAGAATAGAAAAAAGAACAAGTATGCAAACTATTTCTAACAGAATTAAGAGAATGAAAACTTCCATGGAGACATTCTAGCAATATATTTGAATTATAATGATGCAGAAAAAATATTTATAAGCTCATAGGGAGGAGAATACAATAAGTAATAAAATAATGGCAGTTTTATGTTTCTCCTCTTTCAGATGAAATATTAGAAAACAATGAAGCAAGAAATAATGAACACCATCAGGAAAAGCTTCTGTTTCAAAAGCTTTTTGCCCTATTTTCTTCTCTATACCACACTGCCTTACATTAAACTAAAATAATTACAGTATAAGTGTATGTTCTTCAATAGACAACATATATGCAGAACATTTTCAATTAGTCTCATACAGCTAGAAATATTTTATAAAGCACAAATATTTTCATGTGTTAATTTTCTAATTGCAGAAGTACTACATATAAAGTTATTTCTTTATCTGGTTGATATTTGAAGAACATAGCTAATTTATTATTTACTAATAACAAGGCATTCAAAAATGCAGAATGCAAAGCTTCTTTCAGATCAACTCAAGTTATGGAAACATGTTTATGACAAAAACCTGAGAGTGCATTAAACACTTTTATTCAAAATCTTGTTTTGAAATTGTTCTTTGGCCCAAATTTAGTGTGTCCCACATTTCTGACAGCTAACTGTGGAAACAACATTTCTCTGAATTAACAATATTTATGATGGAAATATATTATCAAGATTGTCACTGAAAATCTGATGCCAATATAATGCAAAGCAAACATTCAATATGTTGGAACACGTGGGGAAATTAAGAGTTTCAAAAACAAACATGGTACTAGGTGGTGAAGTTTAAATCTAATAAAAATATAAATTAAAAAGCATCTCTTTCATGCCAAGGTAAATATTTTGGTGAATTGATGATATAAAACTCTTGTAAAGTATGAAAAGTAGTTTGTAAATGTTAGTACTTATATTACTTTGGTAGAATTCTAAATGAAAATTAATATGCTTTTAGGAATTATGCAATCTATTGGTTGAAATATTTTATCTATTTCCAAACATTCTGCCAGGCAAACTGCAGTCATATTAACCTGCTTGAAATTTTCTATCAGAATTTACCGGATATACCCTTATCCAATCCAGTGGTTACCCTTCCATCCTGTGGAGAAAGTGAAGATTCCTACGACCAGGATTCTCACCTGATTCTGCTAGCTCACAGCACATGGGTGGGCAATATGTTGTTACTGACTCTATATAAGGAGCTCCACCCAGTGCTCTGGGCTGCATGGCTGCAGGAGAGCAGAGATTGGAGTGGTGGCAGTGCTGAGGACAGAGACTGAGATGGCTGCAGGGGTTGAGAGACCCAGAGGCAGAGACAGGTTTCCTGAATGCAGACTTGTTCTGAGTGGATGGAATTCTAGTGATTGACCTGCCACCATGGGAATAAAGCTGGGTACAAAACTTTCACCCCAAGAATGTTCCATTGTCATTTTTTCAGTCTAACTGAATTCATAGTGAACTTGTCCAGAGTGGAAACACATTGGCAAGACACTCCCTATGGTATGCTACAGCTCCAACAATATCAATAGAATTTGAATACAGTGAAGCAAGACTCAAGATTAAAACTGAGATTCAGATTGGCCAATTTTTTCCAATTTCAAAACAGGAGATGGAGAGAGACAGCACTGTGCTTGAAGCCCAATTCCACAAATTCTACAGGGCTAGGAAAGTTATTTCACCTCTTTAAGCCTCACTTCTTTTGTCTGTTAAATAGAAATACTACTACTTAGTTGATAGTGTTTGTGAGAATGTGTAATATCTATAAGGCATCTAGTATAATGCTTGCCTCATGGTAAGCACTTAATGTATTTAGAGATATCATTTTAATCAAAAATGTAAGTATTGCAATTACAAATATTTCCTATTCTGCATTTTTCTAAAAAGAGACTAAAGAAATCTGTTTCTATGTAAAAACCTCTCAATCTATCATACCATGAATTTTGTTTGCAGCTCTCATTTTTGTTATAGGCTTTTGTCTTGTCAATGGGCTTCAGCCCTAGACAAGTTCACTATGGATTCAATGAGACTGTGGGACCGAGTGCATGGAAGTTGGAGTTCCTATGGCCAGGGTCCTCACTGAACATAAACCATTTGATGATGTAACTGACCTGATGCTAAGCTACTGCTTCCACACCCATAGGCAATAAGGATCATTGCATTATATAGAGAACACAGCCCAGTGCTCTGGGTGGAGGCAGAGACATACTGCTTGACCTACCGCCAGGAGAACAAGCCAGTTAATAAACCCTTTCACCCCAAAGAAACATTCTACTGTCGTTTCTTTGGTCACACTGAATCCAAAACAAATTTGCCGGAAGCTGAAACCCATTGGCAAGAAAATTGGCAGAGTTGGCAGGATTCACTGTAGACCAAGGAAAAAGACAAGCTTCCTTTATGGGAGGGGTGATTCAGTGGGCTGCCCCTATGAATGGGGAGACAGTGGATTGTCCCCCAGTGGGTATGTGGTCTGAGGTAGCTTCCTCCTAGAGGGCTGGGCCCCATCCAGGACTGGAGGCAAGTGGAGGTGATACATGAGACAGTAAGGATAGCCACTGGTATAGTAAGTAGGTCTTTTGAGAGACAGAGTGCCCATGAGGCAGTGAGGACAGGTGGATAGAATTGTTCTGCCAGGATCAGACATGGGAAAGCTGGCTTCCCTGGCAGTTCAGCCTGCCTTGAGGCAGTGGTTACAAAGTGCACATCAGACCCCAGGAAATCACTCCCTCCTTGATTGGCTTATGGCTGCACTTCATGCTGTGTGGTCCAATCAGGGCATCTACCATCCTCTCCTGCTAGATGGCAGATGCAGGCTGAGGTCCAACAGGTGTTACAAGAGCTAGGCATAAGAAATGCCATCTATAGTCCAGAGAATCTTGGCCCAGATGAAGAGACTTTCAGTACTAGGATGAGAAATATTGTGCTTCAAACATCTCCCACATCCCTTTTTGGGTCTCTAGTGACCATTCTTTCCCCTCACTTAAGGCAGCCCATAAGCAAGGTCGCACATACAGTAGCAGACTTAGGAGAGGCTGAAGCAATGAGAACATGAAAAGAAATAATGTATTCTACTCACAAGAAGAGTAGGGTATCCATCAGGTCTGCAATACAGGGGACAGCAGCATGCATAGGGGTTATGACTTCATTCAGTTCTCTGTAATCTACATTTATATGCCAGAAGAATTAAAGGGACCAATGAAGGTTATGAGGACCCAGATGTGCGTTCATTTAAATTGGGCAGGAGCACACGGAAGGAAACTAGACAAGAAGTCAAATAGGATCTTGTTAGAGCTGTGGCAACAACAGAAACCAGAGCAGCAGTTTCAGCCATTAAGACCAAAGAGGCAGAGGTCAGAGACAGAGCCACAAGTCTGACCTGTGTGTTTGCAGGACTTCCTGCTGGAGAACGAGCCAACCTCACACAACCCCACACAGGAGAAGATAATTGGGGAACATGATTTGACTGAGGGGAAGGTTGAGGTACCTGCCCTGAGGAACCAGGGGGGCACTGAAGGCCACATGTTGAAATAGCAATCCATTGGTCTCCAGTGAACATACAATGTGTCCTGGCTCTGGTAGACACAGGGGCTGAATGTTCACTGATTCATGGCAGCCCTGAGAGGTTCCCCAGGACCCCCACTATCATAGATGGATATGGGGTAAGGCTTTCAGAGTGAAATAAGCCCAAATTCTTTTGGGATAAGGGCGTCTACCCCCAAAAGAGTACACTGTGTGTATTTCTCCTGCCCCTAAGTATATTTTGGGAATTGATATCCAGCAGCGTCTATGGTTGCAGACCACTGCAGGTGAGTTCAGACTGAGAGTACGTGTGGTAAAGGCAGTTCTGAGGGGCCATCCGCCCATAGCTTTGCCGGTGCCTTGGAAGGTGACTAATACCAAACAATGCAAACTGCCTGGAGGGCATAAAGAGGTTGGAGAAACTCTCCATGAACTGGAAAAACGTGGGTATTATAAAGCCCACCCATAGTCCTTTCAATTCCCCAGTGTGGCCAGTAAACAAGCAAGATGGGTCCTGGCATATAATTGTGGATTACAGAGAACTGAATAAAGTCATAATCCCTGTGCATGCTGCCATCCCCTCTATTGCAGACCTAATGGATACCCTCAGTCATGAACTAGGAACATACCATTATGTTGTAGATCTTGCTAATGCCTTCCTTTCCTTTCCATTAACATTGAGCAGGAAATTCAGGAACTGTTTGCCTTCACATGGTAATGCAGGCAATGGACTTTCACTGTCCTTCAACAGGGATACATCCACAGCCCCACCATCTGTCTATGGATCTTGGTGTAAGTCCCTTTTGGCATTTACACCCATTCTTTCAGTGTATGTCCAGTAAAATAGGTGCCCTGATCACTCTCAGTTACCAGAAGAGAACTTGCAGCCCAGGACTTGGCAGCATGAGAGAAACTGCCAATGATGTGACTGTACCACTACATTGATGATATCATCCTCATGTCTGATTCTCTTTCAGATCTAAAAGGTGCAGCATCTAGACTGCTGCAACATCTACAGGAGAAAGGTTGGGCTGTGAATAGTATCAAGGTTCAGGGACCTGGTTTGTCTGTCAAATTCTTGGGGGTCATCTGGTCAGGTAAGACTACAGTTATACCAGAAGCATCATAGATAAAGTCCAGTCCTTTCTTACCCCTACAACTGTAGCATTGCTACAGGTGTTTTGGGGTCTTCTAGGCTCCTAGACAGTGTTTATCCTGCACTTGGCACAAATTTTGAATCCCTTATACCAGTTAGTATGAAAGGGCCTCAGGTGGGACTGGGATGAGACATGTGCATCTGCCTTTACTACAGCAAAACAGGCAGTCAAGGCCATGCAGGCCTTGAGTGTGATAGACCGATCAAGGCCCTGTGAGCTGGATGTTCATGTGATGGAAGATGGTTATGGCTGGGGTCTCTGGCAGCGGCTTGAACAAACTCACTAACTTATTGGATTCTGCTCACAACTCTGGAAAGGGGCAGAGGTATGATACACTTGGACAGAAAAGCAACTGGCTGCCATGTATCATGCATTGTTGGCTACAGAATCCATCACTGGAATGGCCCCGATAAAGGTAATAACCACCTATCTCATCTTGGAGTGGGTACGAGACTGGACCCAAAAGGCAAGGAGTGGTGTGGTACAAACACCCACACTAGCCAAGTGGGCTGCTTACCTATAGCAGCCTAGTGCCCTCTCTAGTAGCCACTTGAGTGAAGAACTCCAATGTTTATTGGGGCCAGTGACATATTCTAGTGAAAAGCAGGAAGAACTTGCTTTTAAACAATTAGTAGCTGAGAGTCCCTGTCGGGAGGGAAGAGCCCCTATACCCGAAGATGCATGGTACACAGATGGCTCCAGCCGTGGGAAGCCCCTAAAATAGAGGGCCATAGCTTTCCATCCTAAGGCTGAGACAATATGGATGGAAAATGATGAGGGGAAGAGCAGCCAATGGGCAGAGTTGTGGGCTGTGTGCCTTGTGATCAGCCAGGAGCCCTCCCCTATAGTTGTCTGCACTGACAGCTGGGCTGTCTATCGGGGCTTGACCCTGTGGCTACCAACCTAGTACCATGCTAACTGGCTGATTGGTCACTGACCCTTTTGGGGGCAAGAATTGTGGCAAGACTTATGGGCCTGTGGTCAGATCAAAATAATTACAGTATACCAAGACTTATGGGCCTGTGGTCAGACCAAAATAATTACAGTATACCATGTGACAGGTCATTTGCCACTGGCATCCCCAGGAAATGATGAAGCAGATAAATTGGTCCAGATATGTTGGTTAGAAGGAAAGCCTGCCTCTGATATAGCCCAATGATTACATCAGCGTTTGTTGCATGCAGGGCAAAAGACAATGTGGGCTGTAGCCTGTTGGGTGTGCTTGCCTTTGACTTTGAAGAAGTTAGTAGAGCCTGGCAGGAGTGTGTTATTTGCTCTAAAAGGGACTTACACCAAGTTCCACAACAACATGGGCCAATAGCTAAGGGGCCTACACCCTTCATCAGGTGGCAGATAGACTAAACTGACTCTGTACCTGTGTCAGAAGGATATAGGTATGCCATAACTTGTGTGAGCTACTGGACTTCTTGTTGCTTTTCCTACCTGTTGTGCAGACCAGCAGACAACCAAAAGAGGCCTGGAGCCTATGGCCAACCACAGGTAATTGAAAGTGATCAGGGCAGCCATTTTACCGGACATACACTGAAAGAATGGGTGCAACATCTGGGAATCAAATGGAAGTTTCATGTGCCATACAATCCTACCGCAGCAGGCATGATAGAGGCACAATGGCTTCTTAAAATCTGGACTAAAGTCAGATACCAATAGTCTGCAGGGACGATCAGTCTGCTTATTGACCATACTACGGCATTTGAACAAGCGACCCCAAAAGGGATCCCTGAGCTCCGTAGACATGTTGACACATATGGCTGCCTCCCCTATACAACTGCAATTACAATCCAAGGATAACCATTGAAGCTACGTTTCAGCCACCAGAATAATATCCTGCTGTCAGCACCAACTGCACTGAACTGTGGAGACTCCGTTGAGTGGACATGGCCTTGGACCTTTTGACACATGGGCCAATGAAGGCTGGCTCTCCTGGCACCTTGGGGACAAGGCCTGGAAGTTGGCCTCCTGTGGGTTCCTGGAATAACAGCAGAGTGGCCTCCAAAGATTACAGTTAGTATATCCTGAACAGCCAGAGCTTACCAAGGAGTTTTGTTTCATCATTATGGCCAGTGCATGCAACTCCAGTAGCACTATACATAGACCCTTCAGTAACCCCCATGGGGAGAGGAGTAAAAGTATGGTATACTAGACATGGATGGGACTCCCTTCCTGCTGTAGTCCTATCACAGGACCACTCTCTTGTATGCATCCTACCCGATGGACAAGATCTGCCTATACTGATATCATTAAAACATGTGTCTTAACACCGCTAAGGTCTTTGTGGATTGGAAACTTCCTCTGGCTTGAGGATTATTATAATTTTTGTTACCTGTTTCAAAATCTTGTTGTATCTTTATTTTTGTTATTATCTCTAAGCTGTTGTTAGCCTCTGTTGCTGTTGTGGAATCTGATTATAGTGCTCCAGCTTTCTCGCACAGGGACCATTGCAGAAGATTGAAAGCATGTAGAGTGTAAGGTGAGAATCCTGGAGGGGTGGAGTGTGGGGAAGTTGGTGTCCCTATGGCCAGGATCCTCACTGAACTTAAACCACTTGATGATGTATCTGGCCTCTTGCTAGACTACTGCTTCCACACCCATAGGCAAAAAGCTATTATTGCACTATATAGAGAGATCAGCCCACTGCTCTGGACAGAAGCCGAGATGCTAGTGCTCAACCTACTGCCAGGAGAACAAGTGGGTAATAAAACCTTTCACCCCAAAGAAACGTTCTACTGCCATTTCTTTGGTCACACTGAATCCATAGTGAACTTGCTGGGAGCTGAAACCCACTGTCAAGACACCAAGGAATGACAATGGAATGTTTTGGGGATTAAAGGGTTTATACCCAACTTTATTTCATGGTGGCAGGTCAATCACTAGAATTCCATCCACTCAGAGCAAGTCTGCATGCAACAAGCTGGTCTCTGCCTCTGGGTCTCTCTACCCCCACAATTTTCTCAGTCTCTGTCCTCAGTACTGTTACCACTCCAGTCTCTGCTCTCCTGCAACCATGCAGTCATGCAGCTATGCCACCATGTCCCCCAGAGCACTGGGTGGAGCTCTTATATAGTCCATAATGACATATTACCCACACATGTGTAGTGAGCTAGCCAACCAGGGCCAGGTGAGAATTCTGGCCATAGGAACCTTCACTTTATCCACACTCCACCCCTCGAGGATTCTCACCTCTCAATCTATGTGCCCAAAATCCTCTGTAATGGTCCCCTGTGCAAGGAACATGGAACACTTTTAAAGAACCATGGGTGGGCCTTACAATACCCACCTTCTCCAGCCTCTCCAGTAGAAAGTTTTACAGACACACCGGCTAATCTTGTTGCTTTATATCTGGCTTCTGCTTCATCCTCAGTGGCCAGAACTGCTGCTCTGGTCTCAGCTGTTGCCTTTTGTGCTTGAGCCTGAGGATAGATTTAGAGAGCAGGGAGTGCTCTATGACCCGCGAAGGGGGCTGCACCTCTCCTGCAAGAACCCACAGTTGCCGAGTTCTTCAGGCTTTCCACCAACTTTCAACCAGGTGGGATGTCAAGCAAGGAAGTGCTGATGCCTCTGGCAGCAACAGAACCTCCGCTCCTCCATTTCTGGGGCTGATGGCTCCATTACACCTGCCCCATGGCCCCTGGCAGCCTGCACTCTTATGCTGCTTCTTCTAGTGCCTCTGCTTCTCAGGCCACTGCTCCTTCTCATGCTGCTTCCTCTCGGGCTACCACGACGTCCATTTCCATTTCCACAGCACTTCATAGGGCATCTTCCTCCCTTACAGCCTTTCTCAGTATTGTGAGAAGAAAACTCCCCACTGTTCCTGCCACCTCGTGAACACTCTATTTCTCTAGGGAATTCCCTATTTTGCTGAAGGCCAACTTTACTGCATCAGGTGTTGCTTCCACACCTTCCCAGTCTTGGGGCAGAGCCCAGTCCTCTAGGAGGCAAGTCATGTTGGACCACATGTCCACTAGGGAACACTTGAATGTCTCCCCATCCATAGGGGCTGCCCACTGAGACACTCCTCCCATGAAGGCAGCCTATTCTTTTCCTTAGTCAACAATGAATACTGCCATCTATCGCCAATTGTCTTGCCAATGAGTTTCAGCTCCGGGCAAGTTCACTATGGATTCTTTTAGAATGAGGAATGACAATGGAATGTACTTGGGGTGAAAGCATTTATACCCAACTTTATTCCCATGGTGGCAGGTCAATCACTAGAATCTTGTCCACTGAGAGCAAGTCTGCATGCAGCAAGCCAGTCTCTGCCTCTGGGCCTCTCTGCCCCCGCAGCTGTCTCAGTCTCTTTTTCCTCAGCACTGCTACCACTCCAATCTCATCTCTGCTCTTGTGCAGCCATGCCACTGCGTCCCACAGAGCACTGGGAGGAGCTCTTTATATAGAGTCAATAATGATGTATTGCCCACATGTTTGAGCTAGCCAACCAGGACCAAGTAAGATTCCTGGCCATAGGAACCTTCACTTTATCCACAGATTTCTAAAAAGAACACTCTCCAAAAATGTACAATTATTTAAGTAAAATAATTTTAATAATGGTAAAAACCCAATGTCACTTTAAAAGCAAATTAAATCAATATATCCATTAAGTGGACCTTTCTAAATTCAGATGCCTACAGAAGTCAATAAAATTGGTCTCATTCATCTATGCTTTGTTTGTTCTTAAAAAAGAATTTTCTCCTTGAGAGCAGGAACTCTGTTGTGTATACCCTGTATACCTCATGCCTAGAAAATACCCAGCATATAGGAGGTATGCAAATAATGTTTATTGAATTAATGAACTCAAAGTTTATTTTAATGGCTTACACAGATGGTCTATATAATTACATTAACTACAACTTATAATGCTAAACCAATGCACAGAAATTAATAATAGCTAAAATTTATTGAGGTCTTATTAATATTAGTCACTAAGTTAACAATTTCAAATATATTATCTCACTTAATACTGACAATAACCCTGTGAGATAGATCCTATTACCTTCATTTTATAGATGAGGAACTGGAATTACTAAGAGGCTTGGTATGTAATTGTCCAATTATTGGACCAATTACTTAATTTATTTATTTATATCTTACAAATGTGTCAAAAGTTGAACACATGAGGTTTTATTCAAAAGCCTGTAGAAGTAACCATTGTACTATAGCTATCCCAAACACTCAGTTTTGGTATAGTAAAAGCACCTCATATCTGAAATAAGAAGCCCCAGGTTCCTGACTTCTGTCACTAACAGGCTTTGTGAACTTAGGCAAGATTCTCTCAGCTGCTTCAGTTGCCTCACTTGTAAAATAGTAAGATACTTATTATATAACTATCAAAACAAGGACATAGTTCTGAAAAACATGTTATTTATATGAGAAAACATTTTGCAAACTGTACTTTCTGCTATTGCTAAAGAAGGTTCTGTTTTCCTCAGCATATGTAGATCTATCCCTTCAATATACAAAATATAGATAAGGAAAAAAGATAAGCACAAATATTATAAGGAAATAACAGCATGGAATATAATTTTGTAGGCCTTTTAGGAAAATATTGCCATTCAGACAAAGTTAAATAATTGCCTTGTCAATGGGTTTCAGCCCTGGGCAAGTTCACTGTAGATTCAATGTGACCAAAGAAAATGACAGTAAAACAATCTTGCGGTGTTTATTTCCATGTCCTTGTTTTGATAGTTATATAATAAGTATCTTACTATTTTACAAGTGAGGCAACTGAAGCAGCTGAGAGAATCTTGCCTAAGTTCACAAAGCCTGTTAGTGACAGAAGTCAGGAACCTGGGGCTTCTTATTTCAGATATGAGGTGCTTTTACTATACCAAAACTTAGTGTTTGGGATAGCTATAGTACAATGGTTACAACTTTATTTCCATGGTGGCACGTCAATCACCAAAATCCCATTCACTCAGAACAGGTCTGCATGCAGCAAGCCAGTCTCTGCCTCTGGGCCCCTCTCCTGCACAGCAGTCCTCTGAGCCTCTGTCACTGGGGCTGCCACTACTCCAGCCTCTGCTCTGCTCTCCTGCAGCCCTGCAGCCATACCTCCATGTCGTGCAGAGCATTGGATGGAGCTCTTTATATCAAGTTAATAGCAACGTATTGCCCACACATGTGCAGTGAGCTAGCCAAACAGGGCCAGGTGAGAATCCTGGCCACAGGAACTTTCATTTAATCCACAGTGACAAACTTTTAAATCTGCACAAACCTTCAAAGTTTTACAGTTTTTCCACTCAGTAATAGTTCATATAAAACATCTCCATTCCAATTTAGTGATACCAAGCTGAACTATAAATAGAATAATGCCTTAAATTTGCACGCATAAAAGATCTTTAAAATCCGTTACTTTATTACAGTAACACTTTAAGATCAAGTATCAATATCTCTGAAATTAAATAACAGGAGTGAAGAAAAAAAGAATGAAGACAGGGAAGACCAAAAGACATGGATTTTTGTGCTGCTTTGCCTTTTACTTTCTATGTGTCCTTGAGCAGGTTACTTAATCTTTCTGAACATCAGTTTCCTTATCTGTTAAGTGGGGATAATATTAGTAACTGGTGTGTTATGCAGATGAAATTTCATAATTTATATTTGACACATTATATAAATCAAAGCCCACTTTAGGGTTTCAATAAATGGTAGTATTATCATCATCATTAGTTCATACAGCTGAGTAAATTGAAGCCCAAGTAGTTACTACTTTTTCAAGGTCACACAATTAGTATATAGAATAAATAGGACTATAATTCATATCCTCTAACTCTTATTCCAGCATTTTTTAATTTTGTCAAAAACATGTAACTTTGTATTCTCTCTTTACCAGAGAGAACTATAAAATACACATTTCCACCTAAAATGGTGCAATTTTAGCTCTTGTGAGATGATCTTAATTCACACAGGCTGCTGTTTACTAAAAGGTGTCCCAACAAGTTGATTTTATATTGGAATGTTCATCTCAGAAAACAACTAGCAATGGAAGAGGAAATAACTGTCAAGTCAATCTCTGGCTCACTTATTATTGCAGAAATAAATTGAACTCTGTTTTTGAACTGAAGCTTTTTGACACATAATTCTAATACTAATAGGCTCACATTTACATCTCTTTCCTGTACCTGCTAACAGGAAGCATTTTGTAATGGTGTGTCAGAAATCTACCAATAACTGCCCAATGTTTCCCTTAAACAGAAAGCTACTGGCTGTAATTGCATCAGCAGTTGTCAACAGTTTACTGTAATGAGGGGCAGGGCACCGAAATGATTCTGCTATGAAAATAAGATGCTCTCAACTAAAATCCTACTCCTGTGTTGATTAGAAACACAATTAGCAGTCCCCATGTTGCAGGAATCCAATTCTGAACCTCAATCTGGCCAAGAAAGTAACCAAGACATGTATTGTTTCCCTGACTTCCCTAATAGATGAGGAGGAAGGCAGAGTGTCTTTACTTATACACAGATGTTCTTTGTTTTTGTTTTTGTTTCTGTTTTTGTTTTCAGACTAAGAAAAAATGGGTTTGGGCTTTAGGAAATTAGCATTGTGTCACAACACAGGGCCATTTTGGGATGGTTGGTGTTGTTATATTATCCACCATCTTTATCAGAGCCATGCTGGGTTAGGTTTCCTCCTTTGCACTGGAAAACGATGTTCAAGGCAATAAACATACAAATATTAAATAAGATATTATTTCTGTTCTCAAATGGCTCTCAGCCTAATGGAAAATAGATATGCAATGATCTTTACAATACAATGTGCTGAGTGGATGCACCTAGATGGAGATGAATAGAAAATGATTAAGGAAATGAAGATGGAATTCTTGAGCACACACAGAGGAACTTGTATGAGCAAAGGCAATAGAGGAATGAAAGCTTGGCACAGTGACAGAAATAAAGGTTTTACAGTATGGTTAAAAACCAGTGGGAGCAAGGACCACTGAGGGTAGAAAGGGACAGAGGGGTCAACTCATGAAGGATCCTACTTGTTATTTTGAGGAACTTTGGCTTTATTCTGAGGGCAGATTAGAAGAGGGTGTCATGATCAAATATATGATGGAAAATTTTCACCTCGTATGGTGAAAAGAAGTTCAAATGCCAATGTGTGGGCTAATCCACATGACCACTGGCCCACAACTCCAACATGTAAAGAGTAGTATTATGTTTCTATATTAACATTCATTCAAAAGGAACCAGCTTTTTTGTTCTTAACAGTGTCCTTTGAGCTATGAATGGCATCTTGCTGAATCTGTGTGCTTCAGAAATCACAATGGACAAAGAAAGGGGAGAGTAGAGAAAACAGTGACTGACTGATTATGTATCATGTGCCAGTCTGTATATATTATCATTTATCTTCCCAATGAGATAAGTCTTATAAAATCCATTTTACAGATTTGAAAACTGAAATTCAGAGGAATGAACTGCCCACAAATACACAGCTATTGTTAATACCTAGACCCAGGGCTGTCAATCTCCAGAGATTTTTCTGTTTTAACTAAACCACCCTACTTTCCCAGAAAAATGGAAGAGGGAAGACTGCAAGATAGGAAGTGGCTGTATGGGTTCTATAAAATACAAGAATAGATAGGTGCCAGTGCTGCTCTTATCTACGACTGTTTGCACTGAATGCTATGGAAGGGATTTCTGGTTATGGCATCATGAAGAGGTAAAGGAATCCTCTCCACAAAAAAACAACTATAAAACTGGACAGAGTTGTTTAAAACAGCCATTTTGGGTCTCTGGATTTTGAGCAATAGAATGAGAAGCATTTATTCTTGCAAAATTATTAGAGCTTTGAGTAAGGATAACAGAAATCTGCAGCCTTCTTGCTTGAGGCTACTCCTACCCACTCCCAGCAATGTAGATGAGAACTATTGTTTCATCAACGTGGGGCTGACTACAAAAACCAGCAGCTTTGATACCAGAGAAGCAGATGTGACTTGGGACACACGGACAAAAGCCCATAGCTTCGTCAGCTAAATATTGTGAACTTGGTAGGAGAAAAAGAGGAAAGCCTATGGCATTGTTGGTCTGAGTTTGCAGTTTCAATAGGGGCTATGATGGAACAAGTAGACATTTAAAAAGATACTGGACATGAAAAGGCCATGGGGGCCTGAAACAAGCATGTCACATACCCCTCCCTGGCTTCCTGGGCGACTACATAGGAGCATGGGTTGGAGGACCCAAGAAAGGCTCACAAAAACTAAAAGCCAACATGTAATTGAGAACTAGCTGCAACTCTGAATGGGTTCCCCAGCCCTCACACCAGTCAACTGGTAAGAGGGTGGAAGCCTTAAGGGCCTGGAGGTCTTTGAGCAAAAGTGCTGCATAAATCATTGGTTGACCACTAAGCAATGATGACGCAGAGAAGACTTGTATGAAACTAGGCTAAATGATAAACATAAAATGTGACGCAACTAAAGCAGTCCTTAAAGTGAAACTTACAGCTTTAAATCCTTTGTTGATTAATTCAGTAGGAGAAATCTTTTCACGTAGTATCCATATATAAATCGTAATGTTGTACATTTTAAATATCTCACAACTTTGTTAATTATACTTCAACAAAGCTGAAAAAAATGCTTCATTAGAAAGGAATAAATCTAAAATCAATAAACTAACCTACTTAGACTAGCAAAGAATAGCAAATCAAACACAAAGTGAGCAGAAGATAGGAAATAATAAAGGTCAGAATGTAAATCAATAAAACAGAAATACTATAGAAAAATCAATGAAACAAAAATTTGACTCTGAAAAGATAAAAAAATGTTGATAAAGATTTAGTTAGAAACTAACAAAGAAGGAAAAAGAATAGGCATACATTTCTAAATTATTAATGAATGCTGGAACAATATTATTTACTTTACAGAATTTCAAGATTAAAAAACAAAAAGTTCACCCCATACTCTAGTTCATGAAGCTAGTTTTGCCACTCATTTCTATGGGATTTTGATGGTCTCTGACCTAGCCTCTGAGTTTTGAACTATCACCTTCCTAAATATAGCCCAAGAGTTAGAATAAGTCATGCCTTAAGTATTATCCTAACTGAAGTTTGTATCTCCTTTTCAAATTCAAAGGGATTTTTTTTTCAGAAATCAATAAACTTCAACATTTATTTATTCAGTGAATATTTACAGAACATATAGTTTGCCCTGGTATTTTGCTGACTGCTGCAGATAACTATAGTCTCTACCAGTAAAATAAAGCTCACAGGCCAGTGGGAGAGACATAAATATGAATAAATAATCATAATCTGGTGTGTTAAGATCCAGTGTAAAATGCTATGGAAAAAAAAAGATGTGCCTAATTCTTTCTGAACAGAGGCCAAAAGGTGGTATCTTGAACTGGCACTTGAATGATGACACTGATGATTACCTGAATGATCACCTGATGTGAAAGAACGAAAAGAATTTTGGGAACAGGGACAATCCTCTGCTGAAGAAACCTGGATGTGTATAGCCCAAAACTGTTTCCATTTACTATTCATAAAGTTCTAGTAAGTAGAACATAATGCAAGCCTACTAGTGATTTATAAGCATCCATAAAATGGACAGCAGCTTTGTCTTTTTAGAATTCTATTTAAAATCTTAGAACAACTCCAAACATCTCAACCAACTCTTTTGTTTTTAGGTGGGTAAATTGAGGTTAGATAAGTAGGGATATTCAATTACCCTTGCATTTGTTAATGATCTACTATGTTAAAAAGCATCTGCTTTAAAAGGCCTAGTATGAACCCATCCTGGTCCTTTCCCCACCTAAATGAGTCAAACACAAAATCAGGTTTTCAGTTCAACTTCCTAACTTCCCAGCTCAAGCTTGCTATTTCTCCTGTAAATAAACCTAGGCCCAGTGAAAAAGAAAAATATATATAAATTTTCAACCATACTTAGAGTGTGGCATTTCTTCAGGCTGATGAGACAGAAGGAGAAAATCATTACCTGGTAATAACTTAACTATCTACATCTACAGAATACTATTTTCCAAAAGAGAACAAATCACCATTAAATGGTACAATTAGAGTCTTTGAGAGATAGTGAGGTATCACTGCAAGATTTGATTAATCACAACTTAATACAATGAAAATATGTCAAGCAGGAACCAAACATGATGTCAAGTCACAACAAAAGTACAGCGCATGCAGTTAATATCATGATCTTCCTTACTCAATACTGATTTTGTTTACGACATTTATAATGAGCTTTTGACATCTGAGTGATAGCTATACCAAGATAAGAAATTAGAACACCTGAATATTAGCTTTTCTTATGCAGTAGGCACTGCTGAAAATGGAATTAAAAATTATTGGCAACTAAAATGCTTTTAACTGTCTCAGAGATTTTAAGTTTCAGGCCTGAGGTGTTGGAGGATGTAAGTCCCCATGGATCATCTAATTCATTTATTTTCTCCTGTTTTCTACCAAGGTACAGGATATTCTCATGAAGGCCATTCCTACAAGGATGCTGAGTTGGGACCCAGCTGAAATAATTGTACTTGAAATGAGGCCACATTGTTGACATCTATCATGATCCATTTGGCATAATCATTAAAAATAGAAATTTTAAACTTAAATTTTAATGATTTCAGAAAAGAGTGGTAAGCCCACACTACGAGTCCACCCTTACCTCAAAGAAAAGGCACAGAAAGGTCCTCTTAGTTGCCCTTTCCAAGGAACTGGCCTACCTATAGATTACTGTGACATTTCTTAACACTGAACTATACCTACTAGAGGGAGAGACTATTATCAAACACTCTCCACAGGGATGAAGTGAGCTTTGAAATGCATCCTCCCAGGAGGATGCTTTCCAGTTCAGAGTCACTAGTTTAGATGAACCATTTAATTTCACAGATTAAGAAACTAAAATCTAGAAGAGGGAAATGATCTGCACAAAGTCCTGCCTCATATTAGTGGCAAAGCTAGCTAAGGACCCATGTTTCTTCCCTGCAAGTTGTGCATACTGGCAGTATAATAAACCCTACGTAGCTATAGCACTGGCTGATTTATAAAGCATCTCTATGTTCATTATCTCATTCGATGTACATAATAATCCTGAAGAGTAAACATACTGAGGATTATTATTCTTATTTTATAGAAGAGAAAGCAAAGACCCAGAGAAATAAAATGACTTACCCTAGGTCACATAGACCCTTGAGATAGGAAAGCCTGAATTCTAATATTTCAGACCCTAAAATTATTATTGTTATCAGCCATTCCATTAATTCATCTGGACACAATAACTTTACATTAAGATAGTATTATTTTCATTCTCAAGACACCAAGAGATCTCTAGCTATGTTCCAATCTCTATGCACCACTGTTTAGAAAATGATCCAGTCTTTGTAACATGAGGTTACTTAATGAGGGCATATGTGGTCTGAAACTTGCCCAGGTCTTCAATTTAGTCTTCAACCTAGTCTAAATACAACCTAGGTATTGATTTGAGGTAATATTATCTGGCATTGAAAAGGTCTCCAACTAGAGGAGATCATTTAGAGTTCTCAGATTATTCATAACCAATAATAATCTTAAATCTCAAAATTGTCCAAATTACCTTATCCTTTCTTAGCTGAGGTTGTCATACAGTGTACTTATCTGTACAGAGTAGAAATGCACACATAGGCTGCATTGTTGCTGTTTTCCTTTTGTTACTATTTTCACTGACCACCAGGAAGACTCCACAAGTGATTTGAAAATATTTAATTAATAATATATGTGTTAAGTACGTACTATATATCAAACAGAGATATGGGCATCTATATATACTATTCCATTATGTCATTCTTGCAACAATCTTATATACAGGTATAATTACTCTTATTTTATAGATGGAGAGGCTAAGTAATATAGATTTTGTGATAAACCCAGAATGTTAATTCAGGCCTCGCTAACTACAGTGCCTGTGCTCTTTCCACCATGTAATAATGCCTCCTGATACGAATACTAGACATATATGTCCATGCCAAGAGATTAAGGGAATCATTTAAGAATGATATATATATTGGGTGATATACCATAGTTCTTCTTGCTGCTATGTCTTTTATTATTCTATCCACCTAGACTACTCTTTTCTTCTATGTTTAGAGAACACATACTATCCATCCTTTCAGACCAAGCTTAACTATAACGCTTTAGAAAGCCTTTCTTGGTACCTCCCAAGAGGCCATTGCTCCTTTCTCTGCAGTCCTGATATAATCACACTGATCTCTCTTTCTTGCAACTGATCTGAATGCCTTATGGAGAGAGATCACATCTTTATCATCTTTGTGACTCCAACATGTAGTCCAGTGTCTAGCCTAGGCATGGTAAACTACCAGGATTTCAATAAATATCTGTGCAGCCCTAAAATTAAAAAGTGTTTCATTGTACATCATAAAACAGGATAGAGTATCCAAAGCTCTTCCCTGCCATACTATACATAGGATCTTCAGAAGCTCATCTTTATGCATTCATTCATTCAACAAATATGTACTGAATATCTGCCATGTTACATGCACTTTTCTAGACATCAATTACTCAACAATGAATAAAACAGACAAAAATTCCAACTTTCACAGAGCTTACATTAAAGAGCAAAGAGACAGAAAATAAACACACACAATATAAAGTATGTTACAAGGTTATAAATGTTGTGAAGACAAAGCAATGGGAGAGAGGGATATCTAAAATTTTTAATTCATCCTTGAGGACTGCTGTTTTAAATAAAATATCCTCACTAAAAAAAATGACATTTGAGAAAGATCCAGTAAGGGGAAACAGACATTGAAAAAAGTCACTGAGGTAGCAGCAAACCTAGGGTATTCCAGGAACAGCAAAGAAGCCAATGTACCTAGGCTGGAGTGAACTAGGATATGAGGTTAGAGAGTTAGCAGAGAGCTATATCTATAAGGACTTGTAGGCAGATGTGAGGACTTTGAATTTTACTCAACATGAGACAGGAAACCAATGGGTGATTTTAGCAGAAGAGTGACACAATCTGTTGAGAGAAGCTGAAAAAAGGGCAGTAGTAGAATCAGGGAGACCAGCTAGGAGGCTACGTCAATAATGTAGGCAAGAGAGAAAGGTAACTTGGACCAGGATAACCATAGTGGAAGTGGTGAGAAGTGATTAGATTTTGAATATATTTTGAATATAGAACAGATAGAATTTACTGCTGTGTTTAGATATGGTATGTGAGATTTGAGAAGGGAATCTCAATGTGTGTGCATAGTCATATATCCTCTTATCACATAGATTGATAAAACCACAACTGTAATCAAGGTACAGAACTATTCCATCACTAGAAAGATTTCCCTCATGCTACTCTAACTCCTGGACACAACTAGCCTGTTTTCCATATCAATAGTTTTATCATTCAAGAATGTAAGTGGGATTTACTGCTGTGTTTAGATACTGTATGTGAGATTTGAGAAAGAATAGACATGACTCCAGGAGTTAGTCATGATCAATTGAAAGAATGGAGTTGCCATTAACTGCGATTTGGAATATACATGTTTTAGAATGAATATTATCAACTCAATTTTAATCACATCAAGTTTTAAATACTTACAGTAATCAAAATGGAGATACCAGATTGGATAAACAAGTCTAGAATGCAGAGGCAAGGTCTGGGATGAAGATATGATTTAGGGACACATTAGCATGTAGATGATAATGTGTTTATAGTCCCGTGTCTGGATAAGATTGCCCAATCTGTCCTGCCCTAGGCAAAACAGGTTCATAACCTATGCTACATAAAAAACTGAACAGGTTCCAACTAGGGAGGACTAGGGAAAAAAACAAGATTTCTAGAGGGATGAATTTTAAATTTTTATTTTTTGTGGAGGCCACTCATATTGAGAATTATTATTCATATATGTTTAACATTTTTTAACTTTTCCTCAGAAAGAGATAGGTTGACTAGTAGAATATTAGACCTTTAATGGAATTGAGAGACCATAGTACATAGTTCTTCCACTTTAGTGAATCTTAGTGAGCCAAAATAACTTGCCCAAGAACCAAAGTGAGCTATTGATTGAGCAGAGCCTAGAACACAGTGTGAGACTTCTAGTTTCTGGTCCACTCCATAACCTGAACTTTCTTGTGTTTCTTCTTCCATTATTTGTTCTGGGTAGTTAAAAAAAAAAAACACCAGCAATTTGCCTAAATTAAAGAAGACATAAAACACACACACTCCTTTCAACATTCTCTTCTCCTTGATGAGGAATCAAGTATTAATTATTGCAGCCTGCAATGTCCTATCAATTGCAGGACTTATTTATTTCTCCAGTCAACAAATTGGGTTTAGTCAGGGTAAACAATGAATGATCTTAAAACAATTGTTCTAAAAACTCCTTTGGTAAGGAGACTGGAGCCATGAAAGAGCTATATTGGAGTTTGAGTCCAAAGGACCCCTACAGATATATCCATAGATGTTGAAGTATTCTGTGCATGTTTGGCTTGTTTTTCACTTTTTGAGGTTTTTGGGGGTTTTTGTTGTTTTCTTTTTTTACTTTTTATTTTGAATTAATTACAGATTCCCTGGAAGTTACAAAGATAGAAGAGGCCCATGTATACTTCATTCATTTTCTCCAAATAGTTACGTTTTACACAGTTATGGTAAAATCAAACCCATGAAATTGACATTAGTAAAATGTGTGCACATAGTCATATGTCCTCTTATCATATAGATTGATACAACCACAACTGTAATCAAGGTATAGAACTACTCCATCACTGGAAAGATATCCCTCATGCTACCCTAACTCCTGGACACCCATAGCCTGTTTTCCATATCAATAGTTTTGTCATTCAAGAATGTAAGTGGGATCCTATCATATATAAATCTTTGAGATTATTGGTTTTTTCCCACACTCTATGATATTAGCCCTTAAGACCCATCCAAACTGATGTATGCATCAGTAGTATTCACTCCTTTTTATTGCTGAGTATTCTGTAGTATAGATGTAACACGCTTCATTTTCCCGTTAACTTACTGAAGGCCGTTTTGGTTGTCTCCAGGTTTGACTAGTATAAATAAAATTGTTATAAATAAAGCTTCTATAAACATCATGGACTGATTTTTGGGTGAACGCAAGTTTTAATTTGCTGATATAAATTTCAAGAATGCAATTGCTGGGTCATATAACAGCTGCATGTTTAGTTTTTAAAGAAACTGCCAAGCTGTTTTTCAGAGTGACTGTAACATTTTACATTTCACACTGAAGAGTGATCTAGTTTTTCCACATTCTTGTTAGCATTTAGCAATCTCACTATGTTTTATCCTAGCTGTTCCAATGGATATGCAGTGATAGTTCATTGTGGTATTAATTTGCATTTCCCTAATGGATAGTGATATTAAATAATTTTTTGTGTGCTTATTTTCCATATATATGTACATTCTCTCTGGTGAAATGTCTCTTCATATTTTTGCCTCTTTTCTAAAGATTTTTTTTTTTTTACTCTTACATTTTAAGAGTTATTTAAATAGTCTAGGTATGGTTCTGTGATGGTTAATTTTAGGTCTCAATTTGCCAGGGTTTTGGTGTCCAGATATTTTGTCAAAATTTATTCTGGATGTTTCTGTGAAGGTGTTTTGGGGATTAGATTAACATTTCAATGAGTGAACTTTAAATAAGATAGATTACCATCAATTCTGTGGTGAGCCACATAACTTGAAGGCCTTGATATAACAAAGGACAGTCTTCCCTTTGGCTGCCAGCCATCATCGCTTTCTGCCAGTTGTAATCACTGATCACAGATCACCACAACAAATAGAAAAATAACTTAAAAGTTTTCAATATTGCAAGAATTACCAAAATGTGACACAGAGACATGCAGTAAGCAAATGCTCTTGAAAAAATGGCATCAGTAGACTTGTTCAACACAAGGTTGCTACAAACCTTCAATATGTGAATAACACGGTATCTACAAAATGCAGTAAAACAAGGTATGCCTGTATATACTATATGCACAAACTCCCTCTTTCTCATGTGCACATGCTCTCTCACTCTCTCCATATATATATCTGTGTGTGTGTGAGTGTATACATATATATATAGATAGATATATGATATATGTATGTGTATATCCCCACATGTATATATACATCCCTCATACATATACACACACATATATATGTATATATAGTTATGTAGATTTTATATACACACACACACACACACACTATTGGTTCTGGTATTCTAAAGAACCCAAACAAAAACACAGTCCTTTTGTCAGATATGTGTTCTGCAAATATTTTCTCCCAATCTCTGTATTTTCCTTTCATTATCTTAACAAGGTCTTTGGCATAGAAAAAGTTATTGATCTTCACAAAGTCCATTGTTTTTTCTTTTATGGGTCATTCTTTTGATGTCATACCTCAACTTTTCATCAAGCCCTAAATCCTCCAAACCTCCTATTATAATGTCTTCTGAATTTTATACTTCTATACTTCACATTGGTATCAGGATAATTCTGGCCTCATAAAATGAGTTTGAAAGCATTCTCAACTCTTCAATTATTATTGGAAGAGTTTGAAAGGAAAAGTATTAAATCTTCTTTGAATGTTGGAATTCATGAGAAAAGACCCCTAGTCCTGGACTTCTGTTTATTCAGAAGTTTTAATTACTGAATCAATCTCCTTCCTAATAATTAGTCTATTCAAATTTTCTATTTCTTCAAGACTCAGTTTTGGAAGATTATAAGTTTCTAAGAATGTATCCATTTCTTCTGGGTTGTCCAGTCTGTGTTGATGTATGATTTTTCATACTAGTCTTTTATGATCCTTTGTATTTTTCTGTGGTATGAATTGTAATTTGTCTTTTATTTCTGAATTTATTTATTTAAGGCCCTCTCTCTTTTCCTTGGCAAGTCTAGCTAGAGATTTGTTTATTTTATCATTTCAAAGAATCAGCTCTTAGTTTCATCAATCTATTCTATGGCCCTCTTACACTCTGAATTAATTTCTACTCTGACCTTTATTATTTCCTCCCTTCTATTAACTTCAGGCTACATTCACTCCTCTTTTGCTAGTTATTTTAGGTGTAAATTTAAATTGTTTGTGATTTCTCTATCTCTTGAGGTAGGCCTATATTGCTATGAATTTGCTTCTTTGAATCACCTTTGCAGCATCCCATATATTTTTTTCAGAAGTCTACTTTTGTTTTCATTTGTCTTTAGGTATTTTCTTCTTTATTTCTAGTAGTTGTTCACAAACATGTTGCATAATCTCCATGTACGTGTAGTTTTTCCAGTTTTCTTAAAGTAACTTATTTCTAGTTTCATAACATGTGTTCAGAAAATAAGATATGCTTTTGATCTCCTTGAATTTACTGAGATATGTTATATGGCCCAACATGTGATCTACCCTGGAAAAAGTTTTATGCACACTTGAGAAGAATGTGTATGCTGCTGCTTTTGGATGGAATGTTTTGTATATATCTCAACTTCATCTGGTCTAAGTTGCCATTTATAGCAGTTGTTTCCTTACTGGTTTTCTGTCTGGAAATATTAACACACCTAAAGGAGAGAAATAGACTGCAATACAATAATAGTAGGGGCCTTTAACAACCCACTTATATCAATGGATAGATCCCGTAGATCAATGGACCAGAATAGAGAGCCCAGATATAAACCCACACATATATGGACAATTAATATATGATAAAGGAGCCATGGATATATAATGGGGGAAGGACAGCCTCTTCAACAACTGATGTTGGGAAAACTAGACAGCTACATGTAAGAGAATGAAACTGGATTGTTGTCTAACTCCAAACACAGAAGTAAACTTGAAATGGATCAAAGACCTGAATGTAAGCCATGAAACCATAAAACTCTTAGAAGAAAACATAGGCAAAAATGTCTTGAATATAAGCATGAGCAATTTTTTCCTGGCAACATATCCTTGGACAAAGGAAACAAAATAAAAAATGAACAAGTGGGACTACATCAAACTAAAAAGCTTCTGTACAGCAAAGGACAGAATCAGCAGAACAAAAAGGCATCCCACAGTATGGGAGAAAATATTCATAAATGACTCATCTGATAAAGGGTTCACATTCAAAATATATAAAGAAATCATGTGCCTCAACACTCAAGAAACAAATAACTCAACCAAGAAATGGGCTGAGAGCCTGAATAGACACTTCTCCAAAGAAGAAATACATATGGCCAATAGGCACATGAAAAGATCATCCACATTGCTAATCATCAAGGAAATGCAAATTAAAACCACAATGAGATATCACCTCACACCAGTTGGGATGGCCCATATCCAAAAGACAAGGAACAACAAATGCTGGCATGGATGTGGAGAAAGGGGAACCCTCCTATACTACTGGTGGGAATGTAAATTAGTTCAACCATTGTGGAAAGCAATATAGAGGTTCCTCAAAAAACTAAAAATAGAAATGCCATTTGACTGAGTAATTCCATAACTAGGAATTTACCCAAAGTAAACAGAATTCCTGATTTGAAAATATATATGCACCCTTATGTTTATTGCTGCACTATTTGCAATAGCCAAGAAATGAAAGCAAGTGTCCATCAGTAGATGAATGGATAAAGAAGATGTGGCAATTATACGCAATGGAATATTATTCAGCCATAAAAAGAAAAGAAATCCTCGCATTTGCAACAACATGGATGGAGCTAGAGGGTATTATGCTCAGTGAAATAAGCCAGGTGAAGAAAGAAAAATACCATATGATTTCACTTATTTGTGGAATATAAAAACAAAGCAAAACAGAAGGAATAAAATGGCAACACTCACAGAAACTGGAAAGTGACTAGTGGTTACAAAGGAGAATGGGTTGGGGCAGGTGATGGGGGCAGATGGAGAGGACAAAGGGTCACAATAATTCACAATCACAATATAAGTTGATCATGGAGACAGTAGTACAGCATGGAGAATATAGTCAATGATTCTCTAACATCTTTCAACATTGAATAGATAGTAACCACACTAGAGGGGGTGAGGATTTAATAATATGAGTAACTGTTGAACAACTGTGTTATATATTTGAAACCAACATGAGATTGTTTATCAATGACACTTCAATAAAAAAACTTGCAAACTTAAAAAAAGAAAGCGTAGGCAGTAAAGTCTTCGACATTAGTCTAAGTAATATTTCTGTGGATCTGTCTCCTCAGGAAAGGGTGACAAAAGAAAAAAGAAACTACTGAGATTGCATCAAACTAAATACCTTTGAGGAGCAAAGGAAGCTATTAACAAAACAAAAAGTCAAACTGTTGAATGGAGGAAGATATTTACAAGTCATATATCTGAAAAGCAGTTAATATCCAAAATATATAAAGAACTCTTACAACACAATACTAAAAAACAAATAATCTGATTAACAAATAGGCATAGGACCTGAATAGAAATTTTCCAAAGGTGACATACAGATGACTAATGGATACTTGAAAAGATGCTCAAAATCACTAATTATTGGGAAATGCAAATCAAAATCACAATAAGATATCACCTCACACCAGAGTGGCTAATATCAACACAACAAGAAATAATGTGTTTGTGAGGATATGGAGAAAAGGCAACTTCCGTGCACTGTTGGGAGAAATGTACATTGCTGCAGCCACTGTGGAAAGTAGTAAATCCATCAATTCTACTTCTGGAAATTTATCCAAAGAAAACAAAACACTAATTTGAAAAGGTATATGCACCCTTATATTCACTGCAGCATTATTTATGATAGCTAAGATATGGAAGCAACAAGTGTCCATAAGTAGACAAATGGCTAAAGAGGATGTGATATCTATCTATCTATCATCAAAAATACTTTCCTATTGGTCACTTGCTTTGCCAAGCAAGAATAAATTTCATGCCTTTTCAAACTGGAAGTTTTCCTCTTCAAATTTCTGGAAACAAGTGATAGTGAGAAAACTGTGTCTACCATTAAACTGGGCCTGAGTTCAGGCACACATTCAGGTCGAGAAGGCACTGGTTAAAGAAACAGAACAGCCTAGGAGGAACTGTGGTAACCCCAAAAAGAACTGAGCCTTGATGTCAGAAAGTACTCAATACCAGGGTACACTGTAAACATAATGACTAAATACATTCATTTTATCAACACAGCCATTTTTTAAAGGCAGTCATCATATCAAGTATTGAGCAAATGAAGGTAATAATAGTAATAAATAATAATAATAATAATAGCTGAGTTATTCATACTTATTATATCCCAGTATCAGCACATTAAATCCTCACAAGCTCTGTTTTACAGAAATATAAATAAGAAATCATCAAGCCTTAGCACCTAACATAAAATAACTAAAAATCCAAGGGGGAAAGTGGCACACAATTTATTGATTACATCATGTGAAAACCATTCTGTGTTAGCATCAGCAATGAAAGCTGTGGGAGCACAGTCTAGAAGAAAGGAGAAGCATCTCAGAAGAGAAGAGACTTTACTTTTATCTTAAAGGATTTGTTAGTCAGGCAAATTGAGAATTAGGAAAAAGCCTTCCAGATAGAAAGGACAGCATGAATAACAAGTGAATCATCAAGGATAAATCCCAAGTTCCTAGTTTGTGTAATCAAGTAGTGGTGGTACAATAAACTAAAAGAGACTTAAAGAGGAGAATACAGACTTTGGGGAAAGTTGCTCAGTATTGACGTAGAGGTGTCAGGCAGGCAGTTGGAAAGATGTGTCAGGGTGTAACTAGAGTTCAAGATCAAAGGGTCATCAGCATTTAGTTTGTCATTCTACAGAATGCTATAAGTAAGCTAGTTGAAATCCAAAGGCAAACACAGGAGCAGAGCAGGTTCCAAGCACTTTGGGCCATTTCAGAATCATAACAGAGCATAATAAGAGTTTCTGATAATTCACCTAGTTAGACTTCAAAGCTTTCTCCATACATTCAGCAAATCAAAGCCTCTAAAAGTTTCAGTGCCTTTTTCTCAAGATTTTATTGCTGTTGTTCTGCCAAAGCAAGTCTTGGACTACCCATGAAACTTTGAATAAAATTTAAATATCAATCTCTTGTTCCTTTGGCAGTAGATCAGCCAAGCACCCATAGCTTTAAGACTCATCTAGCCTAAGATGTTCTGTTTCTAGTACCCAGAGTTTCATTTGCATAAAGATCTTTTTCACTTTCTACATCTGTGTTTTATTTATATTGCAACAGCAATATTTATAAGTTTATGTCACAATAAGTTTCCTGGCTAAATTTGGGTGTTTTTTAATTGTTCAGCAGTTAAAATCTACACACAAAGAACAGTAAAGAAAAAAATTATGGCATGAAATTCCTCATTTTGAAGTCCAATGTGAGTTTTCCTCATTAACAAGTAACCATATCATATCACATCACATAATATTGATGCTGTAGTACAATGAAAATATGACTACCCCATTCTAAGAACAACTTTACAATCAATGAAAATGCAAAGATAAAGTTTGCTTTATATAAATAGCACCACAATATGATATTATTGTTCTTACCATTTTTTAAAATTAAGGTATCATTGATAGACAATCTTATGAATGTTTCACATGAGCAATATTGTGGTTACAACATTCACCTGTATTATCAAGTTGTCATACATACCCCACTGCAGTCACTGTCCTATAGAGTCACTACTTGTCTTCTCCGTGTATACTGCCTTCCCTGTGACCTGTCCTACATTGTGTGTGCTAATCATAATGCCCCTTCATCCCCTTCTCCCTACCTCTCCACCCACCCTCTCCAATCCCTTCCTTTGGTATCTTCTACTCCCTTCTTGGAGTCTATTTTTACCATTTATTTCACTATTAATCTGAAGCTTTTAGCAATCCTATCAGGTTTATGATACTTATTTGAATAAAATGAGATTTTTTTATTTAAGACTAGGTTTAAGGACCAGATCAAGTACTTGTAATTTTCCTTTATCTATTCCTTGACATCTCCCAGATAAAAGTGATAAACTTTCCTAATAATTGACCTGTATCCCTAGTACTAAACTCATTATTTTATACATTTGTTTAGAGATGTTTTTGTGTGTACTTGATCCCCATTATTAGAATATGTTGCATGAGTACAAAGGGATTGCCTGATACAAATGCCTTGGGTCAGTGGCTCACCAAGATGTTTGCTGAATAAATGAAACTACTGTTCCTAGCCATACTCCCACTTTTTACCAACCACTCAGTTACTTGCTAATCTAATGAACAACATTGCAACAATGTTCTATGGTACTTAGAGAATCATTTGAACCTTATTCTATATGTAAGATTTAGACAGTAACTGTTGCTACCTCAGAATCCAAAATAATAATTTGGTTTAGTAATAAAGATTTACTCTGCTCATAGCACTTATCACCAAACTAAATTAATATTTTTTACCTTTATTTGCTTATCAATTTATATTTTGTTTCACAAAAATATAATTTCTATTAAACATAGGAACAATATATTTTTGCCATTATATGTTCAGAGCCTACCATTGTGTCTGGCATAAAAAAAGGGTCTTAATAAATACTTCTAGAATAAATTTAACAAATATTTTCTAAAAGTAAACCATATGTCAGGTACTTTACTACATGTTCATCATTTAACTTCAAATGTACTTCATAAATGTAACTATTTCATTTACTGTAAAAAAATGCTTTGAAGTAATATTACTTGGTGTATATAACAACACTCAGAGGTTAAGTAACTAGCTGAGAACCAACAATTTACTATGTACTTATTAACCTTGAATTTAAATTCAGGGGCTGCTTAATTCCACTGTCCTTTTCATGTTTCAGCCTCCAAATCTAAGAACTCATTACTTGGTACTGAGGTACCAAGAAATTAATTTAACTGATCAAGAGTAAAACACCTCATATTTATCAGTGTCATTGTATAAAACCAAATCTGTTTGAATCCATTGTTTGTGTTCTTTGTACTGTGATACGCTTCTTCTGTGAACTGTTGATTTTGGCCATGGCCAGGATGAAGTTTCATTGAGCCTGAAATCTTCAGGATGGAGACTAAAGAAGTAGCAAACTCTTGGAATTTTAAAGTCCAATTCAGATGTGTCATATATAAAAATGTGTGTGTGTGTGTGTGTGTGTGTAAAAATGTGTGTGTGTGTGTGTGTGTGTGTGTGTGTGTGTGGTGTGTGTATTTAAGCTATGTCACTGCTTACGGGAATGTAAGAAACACTGCACTGTTAAAAAAAATTTTTTTTTTACATCTCCCATTTCATACCTCAAAGGACAAACTTTTGGTACACTCAGACAAAACAGGATTGATGAATTGAGAAAAACATTCAAACTAATAAATGGGCCTGTTTTGTTGTCTCACTTTATTGCTGGAATGCAATTAATTCCTTAATGACTAGAGGTCTGAAACATTGCATTATATCCCATTTATTTGTGTGAAGTTTCAAAGTGGGGAAAAAGAAACAATTTATTTTAAAGTATGAACTTCTGAGTTATAAAACACTTCAAAGCAAGAAATTCAAGGAAAAGCATCTCATCCACTGCTGACAAAACTGTAAATTGCATGAGTCATCTGGCAGCAATTTAGAAATACATATCAAGAGTTTGTAAAATATTCATATAATTTGTGTATCAATTACCCTCATGGGAATTTGTCCTAAGGAAGCAAAATGAAATGTGGGTAACATTTCATACATAAAGATGTTCACTACAGTGTTATTTGTAACAACTAACAATGGAAAATAATCTTTATGACCAAGAGTGAGGAAATGATCCAAAAGTAAACAATTATTGTACAGCCTTGTTCATGAAGTTTTTAATGATAGAAAAGTGCTTATGATACTGTTAGGTTTATTTAAAAGCAAAATATATATGAGTAACGGATTTAATTAAGCTCCAATGAATAAAATAGAAAATAAATAAGCCTAGAAGTAAATATGCCAAAAAGTTAATGGAATTTGTTTCTAGATAGTAAGATGATGTGTTCATGTGCATATGTATGTGCGCTTTTTCTCTGCTTCTAATACTTACCTATATTTTCAAAATTTACTGCATTAAGCATTGACTACTTTTAAAATCAGAAAGAGGGTAAAATAAATGCAAAGAGACGAAAAGAATATAAAGGAAAGAAAACAGTTTAAATAGCCTAAGCATGCCATTTTATTTCCTCTTACTGGCTGAAGTTTTATCATGAGCATTTAAACAGGAAGATTTGCTTTCACATCACACAAGTGTTCTGCTGCCTCAATAATAAATTTCCACATAAGAACATTTAATACAGGTTTTCCAGTGAGAAAATTACTTTTCAATAAAGGTACCAGGATGTTTAGTTTTCATAGACTCTTGTAAATGTACTATGTAACATCTACTTTTGGGGGTTAATATATCAGTCCCGGAAAATAGCACCATATGTTCCAAGCTTTCATCAGATCCTAAAAACATCAAGGAAAATAACCCCAAAGCTAGACCTGTTTATACAGTATATTTGATGCTGTGATTTTTAATATTCATTTAATGGAGTCAGCCTTTCATCACTAATATTTCTTTTGCCTGCTAGTACCAACTCCTGCTAAATAAGGTTCCTGACTAGATTACATTCATGCAGGTCTCATTTTAACGGAAATTGGAGAGATGAAAAAGATTATAGGAAGAAACATTATAAAGACAGACCTCACAAGTCAAACTTAATAGTAAAACTATTCTTTTTCATGTAGATATCCATGAAAACAAATATCCTGTGAGCTAGAGATATACATTTTATCTTCCCAGAAAATCTTTATGCCTTCTTGAGACAGATTTCTATAACTATATAATGTGATTACAGTTGGTGGAGCAATGGCCCATAGAAAGAGACTGATAAAGCATCAGGCTCCAGGAAGCCAGATAAACACGTTCATTTTTTCTAACTGTAACAAGGGTAGGATAGCACTGGATATGAAGATAGAACCCAGAGAGACAGAGCAAATATTGGTTCCTCCAACTTAAAAATGGCATCCATAAAACAGCACCAACTCTTAAGAGAATAATCCCTTGGAACACATCCATGTTACTTGTTTAATTGATATACATGACTGCAAAAGAGTCTCTATGACTTTAACATGTAATCTAAAAATTATAACACTCTGGAAGAGACATTTGAAACAACAAAAATAATGTATCTATAAGCAAACTAGAAGAGAAAAGAACAAGAACTTCGAAATATGTGAACAATTTGTCCAAAAACTATCCCAGGTAGCATACTCAAGAAACACTTTTCCTAACTCTCTAGTCATCCTACCCCAAACCCCTCCTCCTGAGCATAGGAGCATAGGAGTTATATGAGAGACAGAATATTAAAATGAAAGAAATCCTGGGCTAGGCATTTATTGTGGCCCAATGTTAAAAAATACTATAATTTCAGAGCTTTCCTTAAGTCTCTATTTAGCAAAGGATATAATGCAGATAGATGATTTTGTTGTTTGAAAAGTAACAGGTCCCATTTCTTAGAAGTTAATGGATTCCTGCATGCAGTAGGCAAGCTAAGGATGTACATATGCTGTGCATAAAGAGGAAAAGAGTAATCCCCTTTGTGAGTTTAGAAAGCCTGGCAAATTATACTGCTTGTAAGGAAATGTCTCCCTTTCTTCATATGAATTGACTATACTGCCCCAGAATTAATGCCTGTTTTTCAGTGGTATGTTTATGTGACAGCTGTAAAATATTGATACAAGACAGGAACACTAACAGAAGAATGAGAGTTTATATGTTTACCTCATGATAGCACAGAGATCTTCATAAGTGATGACCCAAACTTGTAGTGCCAAGACTCAGTCTTGTACATGTGGCTAAAGCCTTCTGTTCTGAGTTAGAGTCTCAAGACACAGAAACATAGACTCTGGAAAATACACTTTGAGGATATTGATTGTCTTGGTGGAACAAGAGGGACAATCTTAGGGTCAGGTGAAATACTGTAGGTAAAATGTAGATTTTCCTAAGGTGGATAGAGGACAGGAATATTGTTATTCTTAGTATGAAAAGCTGAAAAAGGAATTTTCTCATGGGACAATAAGTAAAACCAAGAAACAAAACTAGGAACTGAAGTTTGTCCTTGAGCAGCTCTCTACATGAGGTTTAACTTTTTCCCACTTGTCCTAAAAGCTGAGCTAAGTCAGAGTTATCTAACAATGCTCTCCCATATATTTAATTCTTTCCAGTTAGCCCCTAAACTTCAGTAGATATATATACACCCACTCATATGTCAGTGTTATTAAAGAGAATTAAGAGAATCAGTACGAAAAAGTTAAGAGGCTGTTCCTGCACCATTCTTCTGCTGAAGCCAGTGTGCCAGAGGCAGCACTGTGTCAAGGAAAACCCAGTGTTCCTAACTCCAGACACTGATCACTGCCTGACATGTGACTCACGTTGAAGTTAAGAGAAATGGAGAGAAGCAGCCAAGTGAAACAGCAAACAAGATGGACTGAAGAGAAAATTAAACAAACTCCTCACTTTTCTCCCAAATATATTACAACAAGATGATCCCGAAAGAAGAAAGTGGATGTTATGTTATAGGGTTATGCTTTCATCTAGTTAAAAGAAACATATCTGTTTATGTACAAAATGTGTGCAGACTCCTCCATGATCAGCTATCTTAACATAACAGAATGAATGCTGATTTATTAAGATTTGCTTTTCATTAAAGTTTGTTTGAAGAATATTTATTTAGATCTCTGTTTTTATCAATACTCTCAAGACATATTTGAGCAGGATTTTAAAAATATACACTGTTGGAAAATGTAGAAGAAAAAACTGTAGTTAAAGGCAAATTAATACAACTAGAATAAAAGAAAAGTTACTACACAGAAAAACAAGCAAAAAAGTTTTCCAGAATAATTAGAGAGGGCTATAAAATTGGCTGAGTATTCCAGAAGCCAAAGCAAAGAGAAAATAGGATGAGTTACAAGAATTCTATTGTTTTTAAGATAAATATCTGGGTATATAGGACAAGAAAAGCTTTTTCTGAAATTGAGCCCTGTAACAAATGTCTTTCTGAGGTCTTTATGAAGAAATAACATAGAGACCAGAGCTCTATAATAAACATAATAGCAAATCACTTCCAGTGGTTCTTTATAGTGTCCCTCAAGGAAGCCCAGCACACCATGCTAATGCTTCAATCAGTAAAAAACACTCTCTGTTCTCAGACAGTCCATTTGTATTATTACATAACCATCAGATTAAAAATTAGTGTATTTTACCTATTTCTCTATATCTCTTAAAACAAAACTATATCATTGTTATAGGTACATAAGAATACATGCCTAATATGGCCATTATTTTGACTTTCCTGAAATAAAACAAAAGCATAATCTTCTTAAGGAAACCACAATGAAGGTATTCATTATTTCCCTCACCTGTGATTCTTTCACGTTTTCAACAGTAAAGTTGAACCAGACTCGGAAGCGTGGATTACAGGTATCCGGCCTAACGAACAAATCATACTCAAACTCAGAGACCTGGGCCACTCGTCCAAGGTTACCTGGTAATAAAGATCAAGAGAACTGGGTTTTAATAGTAGTTCATGCAGCTCAATGACACATACATTAGTATATGAATGAGCTCCGAGAGCAACATTTGTCATCATTCAGTACTTGTTCAGCATTCACAGTCTGTAAGGCTGCCAGCTTAGTGCAGCCCAGGGTAAGAGGAGGCGTTCAGCTAGCCCGGGCTGTGGTCCAAGCAGCTCTTCTATCTTAGTGACCCAGCAGATCCATTTGTACTACAAGTGCCTTTAACACATTGGGATGTTCTACACAGCATGTAGCAAACCCCAATAAATCAAGTAAGAATCACAAACAAATTTCAGTTTCATAGTTAAAAAAGCAAAAATGATACCTTATGTATTTTACATTAAGCTTATAGTACACAAACTACCTCTAATACATTTGATTTTATTCAATTCTCACAACAGAGCTATGCAGTTTTCACTGTTTCTGGAATATTTCCGAACTTCTATCAGAACATGTTAAAGAATATGTAAAATAGAATAAGATTTTTAAACAAAAATTAGGAGTAGATGCTATATAAAAAATAATAATAGTAAGTTCACAAACAACTATGAAATTAATTTTCTCTACCAACAGAAGTAAAAGTTACATCAAAAATATATAAACTTAAGTGACTTCCACTCTTTGTCTCTCCTCTCTCTGCTATTCTATTGAACAAGAAAATGCCCAAAATCTTAATAGTGGGATGGATAATAAATAAATTTATAAAAGCAAAAGGTTGGGTGAATTCTCAAACCAGACAATCAACAGTGTATTAAGAGTAAAGATGACCATGGACTATAGAGGAAAATAAAAAACTGAATGACAAGTCAGTATCACATTGCACCAGAACACAGCAATATCCTGCTTTAAAGTGAATTCTAGTGTGTCTTTCTCTACTTTCTCAGTACTACTTAATACTCAGAATTAAACTTTAATTTTTAAATTATTTCTTTTTTAAGTTCTAGTGGCACTTCACTTGTTTTACTGAAGCAACAATCATGTTGTCGATGGAGTATTAATCTGGGAAGCAACAGACCTGAATTCTAGCTCAGTTGACACATTGTGCAACAATGTGTAAATGACTTACCCTCTTCTGCAAAATGAGAATATTGATTTATTTAACCTCTAAAGGTTTCTCTCAGCTGTAACATTCTTTGACTGCCTGATTCTAGGCTTAATCAAGTAGTGATCCAAAGTAATAAAGAACTTTTCCTCCAAAACTGTATCAATTAACCTTATTTATTGATCAATTTTATCTGCTCTCATTAAAATTTGACCAGGAAAGCCAGACTTATTCCTACTTCCAGAGCAGAAAAATCAGTTACCTCCACTTAAGTATACACATATTGACAAATAATGCATTGATAAGAAAGCATAAACATGAACTGATTAGGACCAAAAACTTCTATCTTAATTTTTATAGTTCCAACTATCTTCAGAATTCCTAAGGATACTCCTCACTTAAATTGGTCTTTTCAACTACTATAATCTGAAAATATTAGACAGAATACTTATTACACGATGGCACTGAGCTTGGAATCAGAAGATCTAGGCTTAAGATTTAGCTATCACTTACTGAGTGACCTTGGAAAATTCACTTCTTACAATATCTGTTCTCTCAATTATAAAGTAAGGATCATATTAATAGAAATATAAATATTTATCTCTATTAAATTACTATGAACATTAATTTTAATCAGTATATAATTAACATGAACATTAATTTTTCAAAAGAAATTAACATTTTCTGAGAATTGATACATGCCAAATACTGTCCTACATGCTAGGTGTACTAACCTATTTAATTCTCAAAATTCATACACCTCAATGCAGAAAAAATAAATAACTCAATAAAAAAATGGGCAGAGGACCTGAAGAGACATTTTTCCAAAGAAGATATACAGATAGCCAACAAATACATTATATGTGGAACCTAAAAACCAAAACAAACAAAATTAAACAGAAACAGACTCATGAATACAGAGAAATGGTGGTTGCCAGAGGAGACAGGGGTGGGTAGGTAGGTGAAATTGGTGAAGAGAATTAGGAGGTACAAAATTCCAGTTGTAAAAGAAGTAAGTCATGGAGATTTAAATTACAACACAAGTAATATAGTCAATAACATTGTGATAATTTTGTATGGTGAAAATGATAGCTAGATTTATCCTTGTTACCACTTTATAATGTATATAAATGTTCAATTATTATGTTGTACACCTGAAATTAATATATTATATATCAACTATACTTCAATAGAAAAATGATACCTCATTTTAATTATGGAACACTTGACATTTACAGAATTCACAATATGCATATTCTTTTCAAATGTACATGGTACATTTACCATAATTGATCATATGCTGGTCCATAAAACAAGTCTAAACAAAGTTCAAAGGAATTTATATTACACTACATTTATTCTTTTTCACAGTGATATTATTTTAAACTAAATTGCAATTAACATATGACAATAAAAATTTATGGGATATAGCTAAACTTATTCTAAGATGGAAATTCATAAATATGTATATATATATATATATAAATACATACACAGAAATGTAGGTGATTGGTTTTTCACTGATATACACATATGGTGGAAAATAAATGATCTAAGCTTTTATCATAAGTTAAAAAAGAGCAATACTTTCAAACAAAAAAGATGGAAGAAAGAAATGATAAAGCATGAGAAATAATAAACATTTTTAAATGTACTCTATGGAAAATGTTAAATGTTTAAATCAGAGCAGAGGATATAACCAATAATATTGTAATATATTAGTATGGTAGTGGGGGTAACTACACTTACCATGGTGAGCATTTAAAGATGTATATAACTATTGAATCACTATGTTGCACATCTGAAATCAATATAATATTTTATATCAACAATATTCCAAAAGCCTTTTTAATTAAAAATAAATAAATAAAATGTGCAAACTTGGTTCTTTGAAAAAGACTGTTAGTACTAAGACACTCCAGCAAAGCTCATCCAAGACAAAGAGAAAGAAAACATATACTGTTAGTATGAATAATCAAAATAGTACTATAGATCCTTTATAGATCAAAGGAAAAAATACACAATGAACATATAGTGAACTATTTATCCTAAAATGTTTGAAATATAATTGAAATGTACAATTTCTTATAAAAATAATTTACTTAAACTGATACAGGAAGCAATGTAAAAGGTGAATTTATCAATAACTGTTAAGTGGACCATATCCTTAACTTAAAGTGTTCCTGCAAAGAAATTCCAGTCCCAGATGGTTTCACTTCTGAACACTTAAGAACTTAACAAGAAAGAGTCAATTTCAAACAAACTCTGCCATAGGAAAAAAAGGAAGCATTGCTCATTTATGAAACAAGGATAAAATTGATAAATAAAAAAAAAGACAAGAATATTACAAAAAAGGAAACATAGAGGTGAATTTCTTTTATAAGTCTAGATGTAAAATACTAAACGGAATACTAGCTAATGGTTTCTAAGCATGTATACAAGATATAACAGATCATGATTACTTGGGATTAATACAAAAATGCAAGGTTGGCTTAACATTTAAAAATCATCAATCCAAATAACTGCACTAGTGGGATGAGGATTTAATAATGGGTGTAAGTGATGAATCACTGGGCTGTATACTTGAAACCAATTTAATATTGTATAGCAACTACACTTCAACTTAAAAAATCACATTAACAAATTAAAGAATAAATATGTGATCACCTCAATAAAAGTAAAAATATTTGATTAAAACAACATCTCTACTTTTGGCTCAGCTATGTTGGAGTAATTGTTAAGAGACTAGGCCCAATGTAAAGAATTACAAAGCTGGTAAAATAAATGAAACAGCTGTTTTCAAATAGAAAATAAACAACATGATACAGTAAACTCTGAGGAAAGACACTAAAATGATGAGCTCCCAAAACAGCACTAACTATTGACCATGGGAAGAATTCCCAACTATGGAAGGAAACCAGTGCCTAATCAGACTTAATAGATTCCATGGGTTGATTACACAGAAATCAAATTTGAGGCTATGGAAGCAGCTGAAATCTGTGCATTAGGACATCAGAAAAGAGGAAATTATAATGGTGGTGGTGATAGTGAGGGATAACCCAGAAAACTCTAGGATCATTTCCTGTAAGTCTGCACCTGAAGGCTATGCAGAACATTCATAGAGTAAAACTACATTAGGTTAATCAAAGAGAACTTACTAGTGTTGAAAGAAAAACAGATATAGTAGACACAAAGCAATGCTGGATGGATGGGTGTTGGGTGCCCAGTATAGCCAGAGTAGAAATTTTAACATCTCAGGCATAACACCCAGTTGAGATACCAAAGGGACATACTTAAGCAAAATACTATCTTTTATCTTCCCTAATTAGGCTGAAGCCAAACCCTGATGAAATATCCATGAGAAACAAGTTTGGACCCAAGTTGGAGTAGTTTGGAAATATCTAGAGATGCTGACAGATCTATCTCAAAATATAAAAGCATGCCTACATAAGTTTAAGATGATACACCTTAAAGTGTTAAGTATTGAACTGCCTTCTACAATATACTTCAGAATCCATTCTAAAATAAAGGTATCATCCATTCTGTTGATTGTACAATCAATAGTAGACATTCAAAGAAAATATAAATATATATAACCCATAATCAGAAGGGTAGAGGTAAATAATTTATGTAAATCCATTCTAAGCACTGAGATCAGATGAACCATTTAGAAGACAAAAATCTTTAAATTGGCTATTATAAATACAGTGAAAAAAACGAAAGGAAAACATATTAAAAGAATTAAAGAAAAATGTAATTTTCATGTGTGGACAAGGAAATTCATCAGAGAAATGGAAACTTTTTTTAAAGGACCAAATAAAAATTCTATAACCAAAATGCACAATAACTAAAGTGAAAAGGTTACTTGAATGGGCTTAACACCAGATTACAGAGGGTAGAGAAAGAGTCAGTGAATGTGAAGATGGATCAATAAAATGGAAACAAAATTATCAGAGCCTGTAAACCTTATGGAATAATAACAAAGGGTATAATACATATGAAAAAAGGAGTCTTAGAAGGAGAAAATAAAATGAACAGATGAAAGAAAAAAATTAATACTGCAAATATTTCCCAAATATAATTAAAAACAATGACTTAGATACCTTAGAATCTCAGAAAACATTATGTAGGGTGAACTGAAAGAAAATTCAACCTAGGCACATAATAATCAAACAGATAAAACCAAACATAAAAGGAAAGTCTTGAAAGACACCATCAGAAAAAAATAATACATACAGAACAACAATACAAATGACCACTGACTGGTCAAAAATAATGAAGGGCAGCAATGGCGTCTCTACAATGATGAAAGAACAAAACTCTGAACCCAGAATTTAAAATCCGGTGAAAATATCCTTTAAAAAGAGGGTAAAATAAAACATTCTCAGGTTAATTGACAGAACTCATTTCAAGTCCTATATTATATGAAAAGCAAAAGATGGGAAATTAAAATAGATTGAACTCATACCCATTAGAATAAATGAACATCAGAAAAAATAATGGATAAGGGTGTAAAAGTTCATTTTTGCTTGTCTCAATATTTATTAAAGGCAATTGTTCACAGTAAAAATAATGACATTTTAAGGGACATTTATGAAGTCCCTTATTATGTACAAGCAAAATAATATAGGACAAAAGTAGCAACAAGAACTGAGATTACCAAATAAAGTTAAACTTTTGTGAGGTTACTACATTTGAGAAGTAAGAACTAGGAAATAGTAATAAGCTTTGAATTAAATAAAAAAGGAAGTAATAATGAAATTTTTCGAAGTACCAAGTATAAATTATTAAATGTGAAATGGCAAAACCCTGACTCTACAAAGGGTTTTATAAGTTATAAAGTCATGAAAAAACATGGAAGAAAATTAAATGTATATGATAAGTGAACAAAACCAATCTGAAAAGGCTACATACTGTATGAGTCCAACAATATGACATTCTAGAAAAGGCAAAACTGTGCAGACAGTAAAAAGATCAGGGATTAGGAGAAGGCAGAGCACAGAGGACTTTTAGCAAGTGCAAATACTCTGTATGACTATAATAATGGATACTTATAATTATACATTTATCCAAATCAATAGCATGTGCAATACCAAGAGTGAACTCTAATGTAAACTATGGACTTTGAGTGATTATGATGTGTCAATGTAAGCTCCTCAATTGTAGCAAATATACCATTCTGATGGGGGATATTGATTGTGGAGGACTCTATAGATAACTAGGGGCATGAGATATATGGGAAATCTCTACCTCCCTCTCAGTTTTGCTGTGAATAAAGTGTACTCCAAAAATATAAAACTTTAAACAAAAATTTTATAAAGAATGTCATATATTAAGAATGCATATTGTTAGTTGTAGAGCAACCATTAGAAGTATATGAATATTACTAAGAATGCAATACAGAAAATATAGAATACTGAAAAAAATTTTAATTAAGCCAAACAAAAGCAGTGAAAGAGCCACATATTAACATGAAGCAGAAGGAGCAATAAGAAAATAATAAGAAAATAGTTCATTTAAGCCCAATATAATAATTACATTAAAACAGAAAAGAAAGGTAATGAGAGTAGACATTCCAATAAAAAATAGACATTGCTAGATGGGAATAAGAAACCAAACACAACAAGACACAATATGAAATTAAAAGAATTTTTAAAGCATTTATCACATCCTTTTTCCACCTCTGAAAAAGGAGTGACCCAAACTTAGAGATATCATAATCAAACTATCAAAAGCCAAAGACAAAAAGAGTCTCTGAATGTTGCAACACAGAAGCAACTCATCATGTACAAAGAATCACCAACAATATTAACAAGTGATTTATAATCAGAAATCATGGAGGCAAGAAGGCAGTGGGATAACAAATTTAAAGTACTGAAAGAAAATACTGATTTCTCAAGATGGCAGCATGAGTAGGGTGGCAGAAATATCCTCCAAAAACCATACATATTTTGAAAATACAGCAAATACAACTATTCCTAAAAGAGTGACCAGAAGATATGGTACACAAGCCAGGCTACATCTTCAAGAGCCCAACATCTCATAAAAAAGGGTAGGATACAAAGCCATGACCCGGCGGGACCCAAGCACTCCCCCCAATACAGCTCACTGGCAGGAGGAAGGGATTCAGAGTGGGGAGGGAGTGGAAGCACAGGACTACTAAATAACAAGCCCTGGTGGTCTGCCCCAGGAGCACAGATAGACACTGCATGGTGCACTGGATATTGGACGAGAAGAAAAGCAAGGTCTGAGATTGAGACTGCACACAGGTTCCCACAGCCAGCTGCCCTGGGACAAAAGAAATGTGGGAGCTTTAAAAGTCTTAAAGTGGCAAGAGTTTAACAGGTAGACAAAATCATCCTGGCACACTCAACCCAACCAGGTGGGAACTTTAAAGAACTTCAGGTGCCCTAACCCTCAGTGGCAACACAGCTCTGAACTCCCTCACAGCAATGAGCAGCCTGCTGTTCTTTCCCACCTGCCAACATTGCAAGCAAACCAGCTGATCCACCATTTCTGAAAAACAGTCGGGGAGCAGCCCCACCTACAGCTACCACACAGCTTAGCACAGAGGCTTCTTCTTGGGCACGGTGAACCGGCCCAGACTCCGAGGCTGCTCCCTGCACACACTTGACTGGCACAGGCAGCAGAGACTGACAAAGAGTCCAGGAAGCACAAAGGGTCTTTGTTATCATGGCAGAACAAGCTCCGCTCACCTGAAAACCCCGCCAGTGCCCTAGGCCATTACAAGGGCCACCCCACTCACGGCAGATCAGCGGATCAACCTAGAAGCTGCTCCCTATGCGTAGTTGACCGGAGATGAACACACACTGCTGGCCTGTGACCCCCGCGAGTACCCTAGATCATCCTGAGGGCCACCCTGCCCATGACAGCTTACAGCATTAACCTGAGGGTGCTCCCTGCACACAGTCAACTGGCACAGACAATGAGATGGGCGCAGAGTCTGGGAAGCATGAAGGGGATCTGTTGTCCTGGAAGAACACATGTCACTCGCCTGCAAACCCCACCAGGGCCCTAGGCCATCCCAAGGAAAGCCCTGCCCATGGCAGCTCAGGGGATTAACCCAGAGGCTACTCCATGCATGCAGTTGACTGGCACAGACACTGGAGATGGATGCAGAGTCTGGGAAGCACAAAGGAGTTCTGTTCTCATGGAACAACATGCGCCGCTGACCTGCAACACCAACCAGTGCCCTAGGCCATCTTGATAGCTGCCTCACCCACAGCAGCTAAGGGGATTAACCCAGAGGTGCTCTCTGTGCATGGTTTAGTGGAACAGACATCAGAGACAGGCGCAGAATATGGGAAGCACAAAGGAGCTCTATTCTCATGGCAGAACACACGCCACTCGCCTGCGACACCCTCCAGTGCCCTAGGCCATCCCGAGGGCCTCCCCACCCACAGAGCTCAGGGGATTAACTCAGAGGCTGCTCTCTCCATGCAGTTGACTGGCACAGACATTGGAGATGGGCACAGAGTCTGAGAAACAAGAAGGGGCTCTATTCTCGTGGTGGAACATGCACTGCTGGCCTGCGACTGCCACCAGTGTGCCAGGCCATCCCGAGGGCCACATCACCAATGGCAGCTCAGGGGATTAACCCAGAGGCTGCTTCCTGCACACAGTTAACTGACACAGACAGCAGAGAAGAGGACAGAGACTAGAAGACACAAAGTGGGTTTGCTCTTGCAGGACAACAAGTGCTATAGACCTGTGACACCCAGCATTGACCAGCCCATCTTGAGGGTGGCCCCACCCATGGAACCATATGGGATTAACCCAAAGACTGCTCTCTGTGTGTGGTAAACTGACACAAACAGCAGAAGGAGGCAAGGCGACTGGCAAGCAGAAAGGGACTTTGTTCTCACAGGTCACACAGGTGCCACTTGCCAGCAACCACTCCCATCGCTACAAAAAGGCAGAAGAATCTTGTTCGGTCCAAAATCCCTCAAACACCAGAGAGAGAGAGCATGGTGAGACTGAAATCACCAATCTTCCTGAAAAAGAATTCAAAATGAAAGTCATAAGCATGCTCATGGAGCTACAGAGAAATATTCAAGAACAAACAGATTAATTCAGGATGGAAATAACAGAAATGAAAAAAAAATTGGAAGGATGTAAGAGCAGACTGGATGAGGTGGGAGAGAATGTTAATGGAATAGAAATCAGAGAACAGAAATACAGAGAAGCTGAGGCAGAGAGAGATAAAAGGATCTCTAGGAATGAAGGAATATTTATAGAACTGTGTGACCAATCCAAACGGAACAATATTCACATTATAGGGGTACCAGAAAAAGAAGAGAGAGAAAATGTGGTAGAAAGTGCCATTGAAGAAATAATTGCTTAAAACTTCCCCCAACTGGGGGAGGAAAGAGTCTCTCAGACCATGGAGGCCCACAGACCTCCCAACACAAGGAAACCAAGGAGAACAACAACAAGCTGTATAATAATTAAAATGGCAAAAATCAAAGACAAGGACAGAGTATTAAAAGCAGCCAGAGAGAGAAAAAAGATCACTTACAAAGGAAAACCCAACAGGCTATGATCAGAATTCTCAGAAGAAAGCTTACAGGCCAGAAGGGAATGGCATGATATATTCAATGCAATGAAACAGAAGGGCCTCAAACTAAGAATACAGTATCAAACAAAGCTATGATTTAAATTTGAAGAAGGGATTAAGCAATTTCCAGATAAGCAAAAGTTGAAGGAATTTACCTCCCACAAACAATCTCTACAAATGTATTTTAAAGGGAATGTTTTAGAACGAAATATGCCTCAGGCTAAATAACTCTCACCAGAGAAAATAAAACCATAGCAAAGAAAGTAGACCAACAAATACTAACTAAAGGCAAAATATAGTCAGCTATCCATCAAATCAGTCAAGGGAAACACACAAAGAGTACAAAATAAAACACATAAAGTATAAAGAGTGGAGGAGGAAGAAAAGAAGGGAGAAAAAAAGAACCATCAGTGTTTATAATACCATAATAGTGAGTTAAGTGAGATGGTTAGATAGTAAAGAAGCTGCCCTTGAAATTTGGTAAACACGAATCCAAAGCCTGCAATGGCAGTAAGTACATATCTATTGATAATCACCAAAATGTAAATGGATGTAATACACCAATCAAAAGACACAGAGTAATAGAATAGATAAAAAAGCAAGACCCATCAATATTCTGCCTACAAGAGACAGACTTCAAACCCAAAGACATACACAGACTAAAAATGAATGGATGGAAAGAGATATTTCATGCAAACAATAGGGAGAAAAAAGCAGAAGTTGCAGTACTTGTATCAGACAAAATAGACTAAAAAACAAAGTCACAAGAGACAAAGAAGGACATTACATAACGATAAAGGGGTCAGTACAAACAGAGGATATAACCACTATAAATATTTATGCACCAAGCACAGGAGCACCTGCATATGTGAAACAAACACTAACAGAATTAAAGGAGGAAATAGACTGCAATGCATTCATTTTAGGAGACTTCAACACACCACTCACTCCAAAGGACAGATCAACCAGACAGAAAATAAGTAAGAACACAGAGGCACTGAGCAACACATTAGAACACATAGACCAAACAAACAATTACAGAACTCTATACCCAAAAGCAGCAGGATACACATTATTCTCAAGTGCACACAGAACATTTTCCAGAATAGATCACATACTAGGCCACAAAAAGAGCCTCAGTAAATTAAAAAATATTGAAATTGTACCAACCAACTTCTCATATCACAAAGTTATAAAACTAGAAATAAATTGTACAAAGAAAACAGAAAGCCTCACAAACACATAGAGACTTAACAACACACTCCTAAACAATCAATGGATCAATGACCAAAATAAAACAGAGATCAAGCACTTTATGGAGACAAATGATAACATATATAAGCACAATGCCTCAACTTCTGTGGGATACAGTAAAGGCAGTTCTCAGAGGAAAGTATATAGCAACCCAGACCTATTTAAGAAGAAAGAACAATCCCAAATGAAAAAACTAAAGGTACAATTATTGAACCTGGAAAAGGAAGAACAAATAAGGCCCAAAGTCAGAAGGAGGGACATAATAAACATCAGAAAATAAATAAATAAAATTGAGAAGAATAAAACAATAGAAAAAATTAATTAAACCAATAGCTAGGGGGGATCACAGGAAGATGGTGGCATGAGTAGTTCAGAGGAAATCTCCTCCCCAAAACATATATACTTATGAAAATACAATAAATAAAACTATGCCTAAAAGAGACACTAGTGATGCAGTACAACAGCCAAGATACATCTACATCTGTGAGATCTCAACATCACATGAAGGGTGTAAGATACAAGCCACAGCCAGGTGGGACCCAAACGCTCCCCCACCCCAGAACCTGGCAGGAAGAAAGGAGTCAGAACGGGGAGGGAGTGAAAGCCCAGGACTGCTACACAACCAGCTCTAGAAACCACACCTGGAGCGCAGACACAAGGTGCACGGGGTGGTGGATATTAGAGAAATGCAAAAGCAAAACCTGTGGGTAGGTCCCCACAAATGGTGCCCTTGAGACAAAAGAAAACCGAGTGCCTTCTGCAAGTTTTAAAGAGACAGGGACCCCATAGCTGGATGAAGTTGTCCCGGCACACTTAGCCAGCAGCTGGGAATCCCGGGGAACCTTAGGCGCCCTAAATCCCTGGGAGGCAGCGCAGCTCTGAAGCCCCTCACAGCACTAAGAAGCCTGCCAGTCGTTCCTCCAACTGGCACGGACCCTGACACACCAGCCCAGTAGCAGGAGAGTGGCAGCGTGTGCCAGGGGCGGAGGCACCAGAAGGGACTGGGAGCAGATCGCGTGCGCCAACAGCACCACAGGGGACCAGGAGAGGCTTGTGTAGGCCTGCAGCAGTGGCGACAGAACAGCCCCGGTGCAGCTCATGCACAACAGCAGCAGTGTAGCTAGAGGAGCCAGGTAGAGGCCCACGCAGGAGAGCCCCGCGTGCACCTGCAGCAGAGCCAGAGGGAGCAGGTGCACTCCCAGCAGCTGACCAGAAACCCAGCCCAATGCACAGCCACCAGAGCCAGACCCAAAGGCCGCTGCTGGCACACAGCTGCCCGGCAGAGGAGCCGCTATCACGGAGGCATGCCTGCCACTTCCTGTAGGACTCTGCACTGTTCTGACAGAGACCCGGCCCACAGAAGCTTAGGGGACTAACCCGGTGGCTGCTCCAGGAGTGTGGGTAACCAACACAGGCAGCAGAGAAGAGCAATGCATCCATCAAGCAGGAAAGGACCTTCTTCTCCCAGCTGACACACCCGCAACCTGCCTACAACCACCGCTATCACCATGAAAAGGCAAAAAACTTTAGTCCAGTCAAAGATAGTTCAGACAACACCTGAGAGAGGATCTGCAGAGACAGACCTAATCAGTCTCCCTGAAAAATAATTCAAAATAAAAATCATAAACATGCTGACAGAGCTGCAGAGAAATATGCAAGAGCTAAGGGATGAAGTCTGCAGGGAGATTACAGACGTCCAGAGGGAGATTACAGAAGTTAAACAAACTCTGGAAGGATTTATAAGCAGAATGGATAAGATGCAAGAGGCCATTGATGGAATAGAAACCAGAGAAAAGGAATGCACAAAAGCTGATGCAGACAGAGATAAAAGGATCTCCAGGAGTGCAAAAATATTAAGAGAATAGTGTGACCAATCCAAAAGGAACAATATCCCCATTATAGGGGTCCCAGAAGGAGAAGAGAGAGGAAAAGGAATAGAAAGTGTCTTTGAAGAAATAATTGCTGAGAACTTCCCCAAACTGGAGGAGGAAATAGTTAAATAGTTGCTCACATTACAGAGGCACACAGAACTCCCGAGAGACAAGACCCAAAGAGGACAACACCAAGACACACAATAATTAAAATGGCAAAGATCAAGGACAAGGACAGAGTATTAAAGGCAGCCAGAGATAGAAAAAAGGTCACCTACAAAGGAAAACCCATCAGACTATCATCAAACTTTTCAACAGAAACCTTACAGGCCAGAAGAGAATGGCATGATATATTTAATGCAATGAAACAGAAGGGCCTTGAACCAAGGATACTGTATCCAGCAAGATTATCATTCAGATATGAAGGAGGGATTAAACAATTCCCAGAACAGCAAAATTTGAGGGACTTTGTCTCCCACAAACCCCCTCTACAGGGTATCTTAGAGGGACTGCTCTTAATGGAAGCAATCCTTAAAAGAGCACAGAACAATACATGCAATATATGAAGAATGGAGGAAGAGGAATAAGAAGGGAGAGAAATAATCATCAGACTGTGTTTATAATAGCTCAATAAGTGATTTAACTCAGACAGTAAGGTAGTAAAGAAGCTAACCTTGAACCTTTGGTAACCACGAGTCTAAAGCCTGCAATGGCAATAAGTACATATATATTGATAACCACCCTAATTGTAAATGGACTGAATGCACCAATCAAAAGACACAGAGTAATAGAATGGATAAAAAAGCAAGACCCATCTATATGCTGCTTACAAGAGACTCACCTCAAACCCAAAGACATTCACAGACTAAAAAGTCAAGGGATGGAAAAAGATATTTCATACAAACAACAGAGAGAAGAAAGCAGGTGTTGCAATACTAGTATCAGACAAAATAGACTTCAGAATAAAGAAAGTAACAAGAGATAAAGAAGGACATTACATAATGATAAAGGGTTCAGTCCAACAAGAGGATATAACCATCATAAACATATATGCACCCAATACAGGAGCAGCAATATATGTGAAACAAATGCTAACAGAATTAAAGGAGGAAATAGAATGCAATGCATTCATTTTGGGAGACTTTAGCACACCACTCACTCCAAAGGACAGATCCACAAGACAGAAAATAAGTAAGGACACAGAGGAACTGAACAACACACTAGAACAGATGGACCTAATAGACATCTATACAAGTCTGCATGCAACAGCAACAGGATACACATTCTTCTCAAGTGCACATGGAACATTCTCCAGAATAGACCACATACTAGGCCACAAAAAGAGCCTCAGTAAATTCAAAAAGATTGAAATCCTACCGACCAACTTTTCAGACCACAAAGGTATAAAACTAGATATAAATTGTACAAAGAAAGCAAAAAGGCTCACAAACACATGGAGTCTTAACAACATGCTCCTAAATAATCAATGGATCAATGAACAAATTTAAATGGAGATCCAGCAATATATGGAAACAAATGACAACAACACGAAGACCCAACTTCTGTGGGACGCAGCAAAAGCAGTCTTAAGAAGAAAGTATATAGCAATCCAGGCACACTTGAAGAAGGAAGAACAATCCCAAATGAATAGTCTAATGTCACAATTATTGAAATTAGAAAAAGAAGAACAAATGAGGGCTAAGGTCAGGAGATAGAGGCACATAATAAAGATCAGAGAAGAAATAAACAAAATTGAGAAGAATAAAACAATAGAAAAAAATTAATGAACCCAAGAGCTGGTTATTTGAGAAAATAAACAAAATAGATAAGCCTCTAGCCAGACTGATTAAGAGAAAAAGAGAATCAATGCATATCAACAGAATCAGAAATGAGAAAGGAAACATCACAATGGACCCAACAGAAATATGAAGAATTATTAGAGACTACTATGAAAACCTATATGCTAAGAAGCTGGAACACCTAGAAGAAATGGACAACTTCCTAGAAAAATACAACCTTCCAAAACTGACCCAAAAACAAACAGAAAATCTAAACAGACCAATTACCAGCAACAAAATTGAATCAGTATTCAAAAATCTACCCAAGAACAAAATCTCTGGGCCAGATAAATTTACCTCGGAATTTTATCAGACATACAGAGAAGACATAATACCCATTCTCCTTAAAGTTTTCCAAAAAAATAGAAGAGGAGGGAATACTCCCAAACTCATTCTATCAAGCCAACATCAGCCTAATACTAAAACCAGGCAAAGACCCCACCAAAAAAGAAAACTACAGACCAATATCCCTGATGAACGTAGATGCAAAAATACTCAACAAAATATTAGCAAACCAAATTCAAAAATACTTCAAGAGGACCAAACACCATGACCAAGTCGGTTTCATCCCAGGGATGCAAGGATGGTACAACATTCGAAAATCCCTCAACATCATCCACCACATCAACAAAAAGAAGGACAAAAACCACATGATCATCTCCATAGATGCTGAAAAAGCATTTGACAAAATTCAACATCCATTCATGATAAAAACTCTCAACAAAATGGGCATAGAGGGCAAGTACCTCAACATAATATGATAAACCCACAGCTAACATCATAGTAAACAGCGAGAGGCTGAAAGCTTTTCGTCTGAGATTGGAAACAAGACAGGGATACCCACTCTCCCCACTGTTATTCAACATAGTACTGGAGTTGCTAGCCACGGCAATCAGACAAAACAAAGAAATACAAGGAATCCAGATTGGTAAAGCAGAAGTCATACTGTCACTATTTGCAGATGACATAATATTGTATATAAAAAAACCCTAAAGACTCCACTCCAAAACTACTAGAACTGATATCGGAATACTGCAAAGTTGCAGGATACAAAATTAACACACAGAAATCTGTGGCTTTCCTATACACTAAGAATGAGCCAATAGAAAGAGAAATCAGTAAAACAATTCCATTCACAATAGCATCACAAAGAATAAAATACCTAGGAATAAACCTATCAAAGGAAGTGAAAGACCTATACCCTGAAAGACCTATACAAGACACTCTTAAGAGAAATTAAAGAGGTCACTAACAATTGGAAACTCATCCAATGCTCCTGGCTAGGAAGAATTAATATTGTCAAAATGCCATCCTGCCCAAAGCAATATACGATGTCACACAATCCCTATCAATTTATCAACAGCTTTCTTCAATGAACTGGAACAAATAGTTAAAAAATTCATATGGAACCACCAAACAGCCCAAATAGCCAAAGCAATTCTGAGAAGGAAGAATAAAGTGGGGATGGGATCTTGCTCCCCAACTTCAACCTCTACTACAAAGCTACAGTAATTAAGAAAATTTGGTACTGGTACAAGAACAGAGCCACAGACCAGTGGAACAGAATAGAGACTCCAGACATTAACCCAAACATATATGGCCAATTAATATATGATAAAGGAGCCATGGACATACAATGGGGAAATGACAGTCTCTTCAACAGATGGTGCTGGCAAAACTGGACAGCTACATGTAAGAGAATGAAACTGGATCACTGTCTAACCCCATACAGAAAAGTAAACTCCAAATGGATCAAAGACCTGAATGTAAGTCATGAAACCATAAAACTCTTAGAAATAAACATAGGCAATAATCTCATGGTCATAAACATGAGTGACTTCTTCATGAACATATCCCCCTGGGCAAGGGAAACAAAGGCAAAAATGAACAAGTGGGACTATATCAAGCTGAAAAGCTTCTGTGCAGCATAGGACACCATCAATAGAACAAAAAGGTACCCTACAGTATGGGAGAGTATATTCATAAATGACAGATCTGATAAACGGTTGACATCCAAAATATATAAAGAGCTCACGCACCTCAACAAACAAAAAACAAATAACCCAATTAAAAAATGGGCAGAGGAACTGAACAGACAGTTCTCCAAAGAAGAAATTCAGATGGCCAATAGGCACGTGAAAAGGTGCTCCACATCGTTAGTCAGCAGAGAAATGCAAATTAAAACACAATGAGATATCACCTCACACCAGTAAGGACGGCCACCATCCAAAAGACAAACAACAACAAATGTTGGTGAGGATGTGGAGAAAGGGGAACCCTCCTACACTGCTGGTGGGATTGTAAATTTGTTCAACCATTGTGGAAAGCAGTATGGAGGTTCCTCAGAATCCTCAAAATAGAAATACCATTTGACCCAGGAATTCCACTCCTAGGAATTTACCCTAAGTATGCAGCACTCCAGTTTGAAAAAGTCACATGCACCCCTATGTTTATAGCTGCACTATTTACATTAGCCAAGATATGGAAGGAACCTAAATGTCCATCAGTAGATGAATGGATAAGAAGATGTGGTACATATACACAATGGAATATTACTCAGCCATAAGAAAAAAACAGATCCTACCCTTCGCAACAACATGGATGGAGCTCGAAGGTATTATGCTCAGTGAAATAAGCCAAGCAAAGAAAGACAAATACCATATGATTTCACTCATCTGTGAAGTATAAGAACAAAGGAAAATCTGAAGGAACAAAACAGCAGCAGAATCACAGAACCCAAGAATGGACTAACAGTTACCAAAGGGAAAGGGACTGGGGAGGATGGGTGGGAAGGGAGGGATAAGGGCGGGGAGAAAGAAAGAGTGCATTATCATTAGCATGTATAGTGTGTGTGGGGGCACAGGGAGAGCTGTGCAACACAGAGAAGACAAATAGTGATTTTACAGCATCTTAGTACACAGATGGACAGTGACTGTGAAGGGGTATGTGGGAGGGACCTGGTGAAGGGGGGAGCCTACTAAACATAATGTTCTTCATATAACTAGATCAATGATACCAAAATAAAAATAAATAAATAGATAAATAAATAAAACAATAGCTAGTTCTTTGAGAAAACAAACAATATAGATAAACCCCTAGTCAGACTCATCAAGAAAAAAGAAAATCTACACACATACACAGAATCAGATATGAGAAAGGAAAAATCACTACAGATACCACTGAAATACAAAGAATTATTAGAGTATAATATGAAAATCTATACACTAACAAGCTGGATAACATAGAAGAAATGGAAAACATTCTAGAAAGTCTTCTCCAAGATTGATGCAGGAGAAAACAGAAAATCTAAACAGACCAATTACCAGCAATGAAATTGAATCAGTAATCAAAAATCTACCCAAGAAGAAAATCCCCAGACCAGATGGATTCATCACTGAATTTTATCAGACATTTAGTGAAGACATAATACTCATTCTCCTTAAAGTTTTCCAAATAATAGAAGAGGAGGGAATCCTTTCAAACTCATTCTATGAAGCCAGCATCACTCTAGTAACAAAACCTGGCAAAGACAACACAAAAAAAGGAACTACAGACCAATATACCCAATGAGCATATGTGCAAAAACACTCAACAAAATTTTAGCAAACCAAATTCAAAAATACATCAAGAGGATCATATACCATGATCAAGAGGGATTCATCCCATGGATTCCAGCATGGAACAACATTCGAAAAAAATCCATCAACATCATCCACCACATCAACAAAAAGAAGGACAAAAACCACATGATCATCTCCATGGATACTGAAAAAGCATTCGACAAATTTCAATATCCATTCATGATAAAAACTCTCAACAAAATGGGTATAGAGGGTAAATACCTCTACATAATAAACGCCATATATGATAAACCCACAGCCAACTTTATACTTAACAGCAAGAAGCTGAAAGCTTTTCCACGAAGATTGGGATCAAGAAAAGGATACAAATTCTCCCTGCTTTTATTCAACATAGTGCTGGAGGTCCTAGCCACAGCAATCAGATAACACAAAGAAATAAAAGGCATCCAGATTGGTAAGGAAGAAGTCAAACTGTCACTGTTTGCAGATGACATGATATTGTACGTAAATAACCCTAAAGAATCCACCTCAAAACTACCAGAACTAATATATGAATTCAGTAAGGTTGCAGGATATAAATTAAATAAACAGAAATCTGTTGCATTTATATACAATAATAATGAACTAGCAGAAAGAGTAATCAGGAAAACAATTCCACTCACAACTGCATCAAAAAGAATAAAATACCTAGGAGTAAACCTAACCAAGGAAGTGAAAGACCTACACCCTGAAAATCAGAAGACACTCCTAAGAGAAATTATTGAGGACACTAATAAATGGAAATTCATCCCATGCTCTTGGGTAGGAAGAATTAATATTGTCAAAATGGCCATCCATCCTATCTAAAGCTCTCTACATATTCAATTCAATCCCTGTCAAAATAATGACAGCATTCTTCAATGAACTAGAACAAATAGTTCTAAAATTCATAAGGAACCACAATAGCCCTGGAATAGCCAAAGCAATCCTAGGAACAAAGAATAAACCATGGGGGCATCTCACTTCCCAACTTCAAGCTCTACTATAAAGCCACAGTAATCAAAACAATTTGGTACTGGCACAAGAACAGACCCATAGACCAGTGGAACAGAATGGAGAATCCAGATATTAACCCAAGCATATATGGTTAATTAATATACAAAAAAGGAGCCATGGATATACACTGGGGAAATGGCAACCTCTTCAACAGCTGGTGTTGATAAAACTTGACAGCTACATGTAAGAGAATGAAACTGGATTATTGTGTAACCCCATACACAAAAGTAAACTCAAAATGGATGAAAGACCTGAATGTAAGTCCTGATACCATAAAACTCTTAGAAAAAACATTGGCAAAAGTCTCTTGAACATAAACGTGAGCAACTTCTTCATGAACATATCTCCCCAGGCAAGGGAAACAAAATAAAAAATGAACAGGTAGGACTATATTATACTAAAAAGCATCTGTTCAGCAAAGGACACCATCAGTAGAACAAAAAGATATCCTATAGTATGGGAGAATATATTCATAAATGACATATCCCATAAGGGGTTGACATCCAAAATAAACAAAGAACTCATGCACCTCAACAAACAAAAAGCAAATAATCCAGTAAAATATAGCAGAGGATCTGAACAGACACTTCTCAAAAGAAGAAATTCAGATGGCCAACAGGCACATGAAAAGATGCTGCACATCATTAATCATCAGAGAAATACAAATTAAAAACACACTGAGATATCTCCTCACAGCAGTTAGGTTGGCAAACAACAACAAATGTTGGCAAGGATGTGGAGAAAGGGGAACCCTCTTATGCTGTTGGTGGGAATGTAAACAAGTCCAACCATTGTGGAAAGCAGAATGGAGGTTCCTCAAAAAACTAAAAATAGAGATACCATTTGAACCAGGAATTCCACTCCTAGGAATTTACCCTTAGAATGCAACAGCGCATTTTGAAGAAAACATATGCCCACCTACGGTTATCACAGAACTATTTACAATAGCCAAGAAATGGAAGCAACCTAAGTGTCCATCAATGGATGAATGGATAAAGATGTGACACATATACACAATGGAATATTATTCAGCCATAAGAAGAAAACAAATCCTACCATTCACAACAACATGGATGGAGCTGGAGGCTATTATGCTCAGTGAAATAAACCAGGTGGAACAAAACAGCAGCAGACTCACAGAACCCAAGAATGGACTAACAGTTGCCAATAGGAAAGGGACTGGGGTCAGTGGCTGAGAAGGGAGGTATAAGGGGAAAATGGGTCATTACGATTAGCACACATAATGTAGGGGGTAGCATGGGGAAGGCAGTACAGCACAGAGAAGACAAGTAGTGATTCTACAACATCTTACTATGCTGATGGACATTGACTGTAATGGCATATGTGGTGGGGGCTTGATAATGGCGGGGCTCTAGTAACCACAGTGTTGCTCATGTAATTGTATATTAATGATACCAAAAGAAAAAAGAGAAAATATTGTCTAACAGAAATCTGATAGCAAAAATCTTCTTAAAAAATGAAGAAATCAAAACATTATCAGATAAAAAACAACATCTCCTGCAACAAATAGTGAGAGATGTCCTTATGGCTGAAATTAAAGAGCACTAAAACACAGCTGAAGTCTGCATGAAGAAATAAAGAACACCCATAAATATAAGGACATAAGTAAATATTAAAAAAATAACATACTTTATGTTTGTCAATACTTTTTCCTCACACTGATAATGACAACCAGGTAAAACAATAAGTATAAAACTGTATGAAATGTGCATAATGTATCCAAATGTAATTCATAAGAAAATATACATATATGTATACTATTATCATTAATTTGGTATTTAATTCAGACTATACTGATATCAGCTAAATTAAGTTCACTGAAATCCCTAGGATAACCACTAAGAAAAGAAATTTTTAAAAATACTAAAATCAGTAACAATGGAATTAAAATGGTACACCAGATCATATCTCTTTAACACAAAAGAAGGCATTTATGGGGGAAAGACATAAAATATCGAAAGTCAGCAAAATGAGCTTATCAGTGATCATAGTAAATGTAAATGGATTAAAGACTCCAGTTAAAGGCAAAAAGTGTCAGAATGGATTTTTTTATATTGAGGTACATATAATCAAATAAACGTATTTTAGTATACAGCTTGATGTAGACCATATATAAATATGTAGAGCACACCACCTAACAGCAGCAAAATATACATTCTTCATAAGTTCACAAGGAATATCTTCAGGGAAGGTCATAAGACAGAGCAATAAACAAGTCTAAATAAAATTGGCATGAAGAAAATCATGCAAATCCTCTTATCCAAACAAAAGAATTCACACATGTGGAAATGTACACATTCCTAAAAAACTGAGAGGGTCAAAGAAGAAACCACAAGAGAAGTTAGAAAATATCTTGGCATAAATGAAAACAAAATGACAGCCAACCATAAGCTTTGGATGCACAGAAAGCAGTCTTACACAGAAACACAAAGGAAATAATTAAGATGAATGGAAATAAATGAAATAGAGAAAAACAATAAGAAAATCAATAAAACTAAAAAGTGTTCTTCAAAGTGATCAACAGACAAATCTTTACCTGTATTAGCTAAGTAAAAAAGAGAGGACTCAAATTCATAAAATCAGAAATTTAAGAGAAGGCATAATATAACTAATTATATTCCAAAAAATAAGATAATCTAGATAAAATTATCCAAATTCTAAAAAGTCACACATAAAACTGACTAAAGAAGAAATAAGAATATATTAATAGACCTAAAACCCAAATGTAGTACTGATTTAATAATGACTACACTTCTCACCAGGAGAAGTCATTGTGCAGATGTCTTCACTGGTAAATTCTACAAAATTTTTAAAGAAAAATTAATACCAATCTTTGGCAAACTCTCCAAATAAGGAAGAAGAGAGAACACTTACAAACTCATTCTTTGAGCCCAGGATTAACCTGATACTAAAATCAAGGGCATAACAAGAAAACTACAGATAAATTTCCTTTATGAATGTTGGCCAAAAAATCCTCAACAAGATAATAACAAATCAAACAAATACATAAAAGCGATTATACACCACAAGTGAGACTTATCCCAGAAATTCAATATTGGTTCAACATATGAAAATCAATTAATTAATGTCACATTAATAAAAACAAAGGGAAAAACCCACATGATCATATCAATAAATGTCCAAAAAAACCCATTTCACAATATTAACACTTTTTATGATTAAAAACAGTGAAAGACAAATGAGCAGAATGAAACCCAAAAACCAACAGTTACCACTATGCTTAATGGTGAAAGGCTGAAAGCTTTCACCCTAAGATCAGGACGAAGGTATGTTTGCTCTCACCAATTCTATTCAAAAGTTAGCAGCAATTCTAGCCATGACAAAGAGGCTGGGTAAAGAAACAAAAAGCATTCATATTGGAAAAGGAGTAAAATAACATCAATTTGCAGATGACATGATCTTTTATATAGAAAATTCTAAGGAATCTAGATTAAGTTATTTAAATACAGTATGCTTTTAAACTAAAAAAAATTTCAGGAAAGTTGCAGGATACAAGTCAATGTATAAAAATCAGTTGTTAACTCCAGTGATGAATAAACTCAAAATGAAATTAAGAAAACAATTCCATTTACAATAGCATCACACACAAAAAAAAAAATACATGTAAAATAAACTTAGCAAAATAGGGGTAAATAAGATTTAACCTAAGAAAGGAAGATTGTTTTAATATTTGAAAATCCAGCAAAGTAATTTACTAAATTAATAGAATAAAGGACAATAACCATATTATTATTTCAGATACAAAAATTATATTGACAAAACCCAACAGGCATTCATGATTAATTAAAAAATAAATAAATTCCTCAGACTAAGAATGGTAAGAAACACCCTACTACCGGTAAGTGGCATATACTTTAAAAAAGGCAGAAACTACAGATAACATCATACTTAAAGGTGTAAGGTTGAGTTGCTTCTCACTGAGATCAAGAATAAGGGAAAGATGTCCATTTTCACCATTTCTATTCATCATTCTGGAGGGCCAAACTACTGCAAGAAGTCAAGAAAAACAAATAAAAGACATAAAAATTAGGAAAGAAGATAAAGCTGTCTTTACTTACAGATGATAATGCTGTTTCAATAGGAAATCCCAGGAAATCTAGAAAACAACTACCTGAATTAATTAACAAATTCAGCAAGGTCACAGAATACAGAGTGAATATCCAAAATTCAATTGTACTGGCAGCAAACAATTGCATTACCAGTAAAAAAAAAAAAAATGGAAAGCAAAAATTTAAGAATCCCATTCACAGTAACACCAATATCACAAAATACCTAGAAATAAATCTAACCACAGATGTCCAAGTCTTCCTGGACTTAAAAACAAATTACAAAATTACAAAATATTTGCTGAACGAATTTGATAACACCTAAATAAATGGAAATATATGCCATATGTTCATGGATGAAAGACTCAAAATTGTTAAGATGGCAATTCTCCCAAGTTGAAGTATATAGATTCAACAGAATCACAATCAAACCCCAGAAGTCTTGTTAGAAATTGACAAGCTCATTCTACTCATACAATAAATTGCAAAGAACCTAGTATAATCAAAGCAATTTAAAACAAAAACAAAAACTGCTAAAACATTACAGTAATCAAGACAGTTTGATATTTCAAAAGGATATCTGTATATACATCAATGGAAAAGAATAAAGTCCAAATAGTAGGATTTGTTTTCTTCTTACGGCTGAATAATATTCCATTGTGTTTATGTACCAGATCTTCTTTATCCATTCATCTACTGATGGACACTTAGGTTGCTTCCATTTCTTGGCTATTGTAAGTAGTGCTGTGATAAACATAGGGGCACATATGCCTTTTTCAAACTGGGCTCCTGCATTCCTAGGGTAAATTCCTAGAAGTGGAATTCCTGGGTCAAATGGTATTTCTATTTTTAGTTTTTTCAGGAACCTGCATAGTGCTTTTCACAATGGTGGAACTAATTTACATTCCCACCAGCAGTGTAGGAGGGTTCCCCTTTCTCCACATCCTCACCAATATTTGTTGTTGTTTGCCTTTTGGATGGTGGCCATCCTAACTGGTGTGAGGTGGAATCTCACTGTGGTTTTAATTTGCATTTCTCTGATTTGCAACAACATGGATGGAACTAGAGGGTATCATGCTCAGTGAAATAAGCCAGGCAGAGAAAGCCAAGTATCAAATGATTTCACTCATTTGTGGCATATAAGAACAAAGAAAAAAACTGAAGGAACAAAACAGCAACAAACTCACAGAACCCAAGAATGGACTAACAGTTACCAAAGGGAAAAGGACTGGGGAGGATGGGTGAGAAGGGAGGGATAAGGGAAAAAAGGGGCATTACAATTAGCTCACATAATGTGGAGGGGGTGCACGTGGAAGGCAGTATAGCACAGAGAAGACAAGTAGTGATTCTATAGCATCTTACTATGCTGATCGGCAGTGACTGTAATGGGGTATGTGGTGGAGACTTGATAATGGGGGGAACCTAGTAACTGAAATGTTGCTCCTGTAATTTTATATTAATTATACCAAAATAAAATAAATTTATAAAAAGAATAAAGTCCAAAAATAAAATCACACATACATAAGCAATTGGCTTGCAAGGCAACTCAATAAGGATATGAAAGACTTTTCAAAAAAGGGTGCTGAAAATGACTATCACTCAAATTCACATTGAAAAACTAACTCAAAACAGATCACAGATCTAAATGTAAAATCTAAAATTATGAAACTTGTGGAAGAAAACATAGCAGAAAAATCTTTGTGGACTTAAACAGACCACAAAAAAACATAAAATACTAAAAAAAATCGATAAATTGGATTTTAAAAAACTTTAGCTCTTTGAAAGGCACAATTAAGAAATAAAAAGGGAAGTAACATAGTGGGAGAAGATATTTTGCCACATGAACAAAGGATTTATATTCAGAATACACAAAGAACTCTACAAATCAACATTAATACAAATAAACCAACCAAAACTGAGCAAAAGATCTGAACACTTAGAAAAAAAAAAAGAGATATGAAAAGTCAGAGAGCACTTAAAAGCATGTAAAAGAGTCTAAACACCATTCATCATCAAGGAAATGCACTTTAAAACCACAGTGAGATACTACTACACACCCCTTAGAATGGCTTTTTTTTAAAGGAAGGGTAGCTTCTCTTATTTCATTAAGAGATACATTTTGATAAACTTTGTTTAATAAGTATCAAAATTATAATATACCTACCTTATTTGATCAACTATATATAATAATAGCTGTAGTAACTGTTCCCAACTTGTTAGTATAGAATAGTGCTTAAAAAATACAAACTCTGGAATAAGATTGCCAGGATTCACAGCTCTATTCATTACTAGCTGTATGGCCTTGGTCTACATACTGTGTTTCAAATGTTCCATACTGTAAACTCATAAAGTTGTTGTAAGGATTAAATGAGATAACACATGCAGAAGAATGAGAATAATTCTTGGTACATAGAAGTAGTGAATAGGGATAAAAGAAGCTATCAATCAAGGAAAACTAATAAGTATCTATAATAAAACAGGGTAAGAAGAATAGTCAAGATGTGCAAAAAGTTGTATAGGGACACAGAAGTAAAGAAACCTAACCTTACTTGGGGTTGCAAGGCTGGTAAAGGGTCATTTGAATTGACAAGTACTTGAGTTATACCTAGAAGATAAGTAGGAGTCTTCCAGATATCAAATGGGGAAGGCAGAAAGAACATGGTGTGAGAGCACAGAGCAATGAGACAGGAAAGCTAGGCCAGGGAACTGCCAGTATGGCCAGCGTCCAATAACTCAAGGAGTGCCAGAACATGGGGTTGAAGAGGTAGATTAGGGTAAGGAAATGGGGAGCCATTGGAAGGTTTTAAGCAATCAAGTAGCATGTCAAATTTCATTTTAAAAAACATTTATCTAGAGGTAGTATAAACATAAAATGAGAGACTTAGGTAAAGCTTGAAAGAGAAGCAGTAATAACACATAGAAATATATTGTAATAGGCCAAGCACAAGTTGATGAGCACGCATGTCAAGTAGTGAGAAGAAGGCATTAGTATTACAGAGAATCCACAGGTGTTGGTTAAAGGAACTCTTCCTCCTCACTTGATAATTTAATTTAAATGTTTGGTTAACTTTTACAGGAAAGAAGGGGCAAACCAGCAACAATTATGAAAAACAGTAATGCTGAAATTTCCTTTCACCACAGTACAGTGAGCCCGTCTTTGTAGTGCATCCAACAATATAGAACTTGAAGAGTTGGATGATGATTTGGTAGGTCTGAACAAGATAACTAAAGTTTTCCTTCCAACCAGAGGCAGATTTACTGAGAAACAAATGAGGCTTAGGCATCAAGGTTCCTCAGGGAAAAGGAACCTTGTGAAGGCAGGAAGTTGCAGTGAGTTACAGTAGGAAAGAAAGGCAAGCCTCACTTTGAAGCACTTCTGGTAAACAGCCTAGAGATTTCAGCAGATGGTGTCCTGAATCCACAAGGTGCCAGTAATTTATTGTGATATTCTTCCTTATTCTGAATATATAATTTCATACTTATAACTTTGTACTATTTTTCTAAAATAAGACCCTCTAAAATTATAAAAGCTTCAGGCCATACAAAATGTACAATAGCCCTTGCCTACAGCCCTGGGCTTCTGTGACATTAGGAAATGGAGAGAGTTGTGTAGTCTGACTTGGAGTCCAGAACATATTTTTATCTTGATCTAGAGGAATTGATTCTCCAAGTAAACAAACAAGATGATTTCCTGGAAATATAGTAGGAGCTATTAACCAATCATTAAACATTGAATGCATGATAAATAATTAATACTTGATATCTCATCATACAATTATGAATACAAATAGATATTTGAACAGTGGGTGACATTTTCAAAGTTATTCTTCTTATACGATTAAAATGGTTTCTGGCACATATTTTTAAGTGAATGGACTATTGATTGGAATGACAGTCAGAAGACCTGGTTATAACTCTGGATCTATCATTGATTACCTTTGTGACCTTGGGTCCATGACAGGATCACTAACTACTGTAACACTAAAAAGAGAGTCTCACATCAATGTCTCTTGCTTTTCAATCTGCTCTGTCAGTCGATACTAACAAACTCCTAAGTGGTGACTAAATAATGAAATGTGAAATCAGTCTGCCACAAAAAAGCCTCTATAATTTATTTGGCCCTTAGATACCTGTTCAACATTACATATATTGGAGTTCCTGTTTCTTTATATGGTTTTATTTATTGTTCCACAATCAAATACTGTCTTGGCACAGCCTAAAGGCCTTGTTCAACCACCACCTCTTCCAAGATTATTTCCAAAAGTTAATCTTTCCCCATCATCTACTCATATCACTTTCTTCACTCCTCACTTCTAATATCCATCACATGGCAAAGCAGTTAAGGACTCTGGCAGTGAGTCAGTCTTGGTTTCAAGCTTCTACTCTATCACTGATTAAGCTGTGCAACCTTGGGAAAGTTACTTAACCTCCATGAAATTCAGTTTTCATCTACTCATTCAACCACATGCATATGGTGTCTTCTATATGCATGGAAACCATCAAGCATTCAGTGAAGAGGAAACAGAATAACCTACCAGGCACCCAAGCCTAAGCCTGAGAATCAGTAGTGCTTACCAGAAAAGTCCAATATCTGTCAGTCAGTGGAATGAGAGTAGAGTAGGAATAAGGGGGTAAGATCTTTCATTGACTTGCCAAGCCAGTAATAAGGCAATATTTCCAATTTGGCTTTTTCCTTTGACTTTAGTATTCTTTTTTTTTTTTAAATTAAGGTTTCATATGAAAACCATTATAGTTACTGCATTCATTCATATTTACCAAGTAACCCCCACACCCCACTGCAGTCACTGTCCATCAGCATAGTAAGATGCCACAGAGTAATGGGTTGTTTATTCTGTGCTACACTCTCTTGCCCGTGATCCTCCCCACACCATGTGTGCCAATTATAATACCCCTCAATGCCCTTCTCCCACCATCCCCACCAACATCCCCCAACTCTCCCCTTTGGTAACCACTAGTCCCTTCTTGGAGTCTGTGAGTCTGATGCTGTTTTGTTTCTTCAGTTTTGCTTCACTGTTATACTGCACAAATGAGGAAAATCATTTGGTACTTGTCTTTCTCCATCTGACTTAACTTCACTGAGCATAATACCCTCTAGCTCTATCCATGTTGTTGCAAATGGTAGGATTTGTTTTCTCCTTATGGCTGAATACTATTCCATTGTGTATATGTACCACATCTTCTTTATCCATTCATCTACTGATGGACACTTAGGTTGCTTCCATTTCTTGGCTATTGTAAATAGTGCTTCTATAAACATAGGGGTGCATATATCTTTTTCAAACTGGGTAAATTCCTAGGAGTGGAATTCCTGGGTCAAATGGTACTTTTATTTTTAGTTTTTGAGGAACCTCCATACTACTTTCCAAAATGGTTGAACTAGTTTACATTCCCCTTTCTCTATATCATTGCCAGCATTTGTTGTTGTTTGTCTTTTGGATGGTGGCCATCCTATCTGGTGTGAGGTCATATCTCATTGTGGTTTTAATTTGCATAGCTCTGATGATTAATGATGTGGAGCATATTTTCATGAGCCTGTTGGTCATCTGAATTTCTTCTTTGGAGAAATTTCTGTTGAGATCCTCCACCCATTCTTTATCAGGTTATTTGATTATTGGGTGTTGAGGCATGTGAGTTCATTAAATATTTTGTATGTTCACCCCTTGTCAGATGTCATTTACAACTATATTCTCCCAAAGTGTAGGATGTTTTTTGGTGTACTGATGGTGTTCTTTGCTGTACAGATGCTTTTTAGTTTGATGTAGCCCCATTTGTTCATTTTTCTTGTTTCCCTTGCCTGAGAGATACACTCAGGAAAAAGTTATTCATGTTTATATTCAAGATATTTTTGCCTATGTTTTCTTCTTAGAGTTTTATGGTTTCATGACTTACATTCAGATCTTTAATCCATTTCAAGTTTATTTTTGTGTTTGGAGTTAAACAATAATCCAGTTTCATTCGCATATGTATCTGTCCTATTTTCCAACACCACTTGTTCAAGAGGCTGTCATTTCCCCATTGTATATTGATGGCTCGTTTATCATATATTAATTGACCATATATGCTTGGGTTTATATTGGGCTCTCTATTCTGTTCCATTGATCTGTGAGTGTGTTCGTGTGCCAGTACCAATCTGTCTTCATTACTGTGACTTTGTAGTAGAGCTTGAAGTCAGGGAGCGTATCCCCCTTGCTTTATTCTTCCTTCTCAGAACTGCTTTGGCTATTTGGGGTCTTTCGTGGTTCCATATGAATTTTAGAACTATTTATTCCAGTTTATAGAAGAAGGCTTTTGGTATTTTGATAGGGATTGCATTGAATCTGTAGATTGCTTTAGGCAGGATGGCCATTTTGACAATATTAATTCTTCCTATCCATGAGCAAGGGATGTGTTTCCATTTATTGGTGGCTTCTTTAATTTCTCTCAAGAGTGTCCTGTAGTTTTCAGGATATAGGTACCTCCTTGGTTAGGTTAATTCTGAGGTATCTTATTCTTTTTGATGCAATTGTGAATGGAATTTTTTTCCTGATTTCTCTTTCTGTTAGCTCATTGTTAATATATAGGAATGCAACATATTTTTGTGTATTGATTTTGTATCCTGCAACTTTGCTGAATTCAGATATTAGTTCTAGAAGTTTTGGAGTAGATTCTTTCGGGATTTTTATGTACAATATCACGTCATCTGCAAACAGTGACAGTTTGACTTCTTCCTTACCAACATGGATGCCTTTTATTTCTTTGTGTTGTCTTATTTCCACAACTAGGACCTCCAGTACTATGTTGAATAAAAGTGGTGAGAGTACGCATCCTTGTCTTGTTCCAGAACTTAAGGAAAAGCTCTCAGCATCTCACTATTAAGTGTAATGTTGGCTGTGGTTTTGTCATAATTGGCCTTTATTATGTTGAGGTACTTGCCCTTTTTACCCATTTTGTTGAGAGTTTTTATCATGAGTGGATGTTGAATTTTGTTGAATGCTTTTTCAGCATCTATGGAGATGATCATATGATTTTTGTCTTTGTTTTTGTTGATGTGGTGTATGATGTTGATGGACTTTTGAATATTGTAACATACTTGCATCCCTGGAATTAATCCTACCTGATCATGATGGATTATCTTTTTGATGTATGTTTGAATTCAGTTTGCTAACATTTTGTTGAGTATTTTTGCATCTATGTTCATCAGGGATATTGGTCTGTAATTTTTGTGTGTGTGTGGTGTCTTTGCCTGGTTTTGGTATTAAGAGTTATGTTAACCTCATAGAATGAGTTTTAAAGTATTCCCTCCTACTTTTGTAAAGTTTTTAGGAGAATAAGTATTAGGTCCTCTCTAAATGTTTACTATAATTCAGCAGTGAACCCATCTGTTCCAGGGGTTTTGTTCTTAGGTAGTTTTTTGATTACCAATGCCATTTCATTGCCGGTAATTGCTCTGTTCAGATTTTCTGTTTCTTCCTGGGTCAGCCTTGGAAGGTTGCATTTTTCTAGAAAGCTGTCCATTTCTTCTAGGTTATCCAATTAGCATATAATTTGTCATAGTATTCTCTAATAATTCTTTGTATTTCTGTGGTGTCTGTTGTGATTTTTCCTTTCTCATTTCTGATTCTTTTTATGTGTGCAGATTCTCTTTGTTTCTTGGTAAATCTGGCTATGGGTTTATCTTTTTTGTTTACTTTTTTGAAGACCCAGCTCCTGGTACACTGATTTTTTCTATTGTTTTATTATTTTACCTTTTAATTATTTCTGCTTTGATCTTTATTATGTCCCTCCTTCTACTGACTTTGGGCCTCATTTGTAGTTCTTTTTGTGGTTACATTGATTGTGAGTTTAGACTGAACATATAGAATTGTTCTTCTTTCCTGAGGTAAGCCTGCATTGCAATACGTTTTCCTCTTAGCATGGCCTTCACTGTGTCCCACAGATTTTGTGGTGTTGAGTTATTGTCATTTGTCTCCATATATTGCTTGATCTTTGTTTTCATTTGGCAATTGATCGACTGATTAAGCCTCCATGCATTTGTGGGCTTTTTGATTTTCTTTGCAAAATTTATTTCTAGTTTCATATCTTTGTGGTCTCAGAAGGTAGTTGGTACAATTGCAATGATTCTGAATTTGCTGAGGCTCTTTTGTGGCCTAGTATATGAACACTTCTTGAAAATATTCCATGTGCACTTGAGAATAATGTGTATCCTCCACTTGAGTGGAGTGTTTGTAGATGTCTAGTAGGTCCATCTCTTCTAATGTGTAGTTCAGTGCCTCTGTCTCCTACTTATTTTCTGTCTGGTTGATCTGTTCTTTGGAGTGAATGGTGTGTTAAAGTCTCCTAAAATGAATGCATTGCATTCTATTTCCTCCTTTACTTCTGTTTGTATTTGTTTCACATATGTAGATCCTCTTCTGTTGGGTGCATAGATATTTTTAACAGTTATATCCTCTTGTTGGACTGACCCCTTTATCATTATGTAATGTCTTTCTTTGTCTCTTGTGACTTTGTTTTGAAGTCTATTTTGTCTGATACAAGTATTGCAACTACTGCTTTTTTCTCCCTATTAGTTGCATGAAATATCATTTTCCATCTCTTTACTTTTGGTATGTGTATGTCTTTGATTTTGAAGTGAGTCTCTTGTAGGCAGTATATAGATGGTTCCTGTTTTTATATCCATTCAGTAACTCTATGTCTTTTGATTTGTGCATTCAGACAATTAACATTTAGGATGAGTATTGATAGGTATGTACTTATTGCCACTGTAGGCTTTAGCTTCATGGTTACCAAAGGTTAGAGGGTAGCTTCTTTACTATGTAACAGTCTAACTTAACTCAGTATGCTATTACAAACACAATCTAAAGGTTCTTTTTTTCCCCCTCCTTTTCTTCCTCCTCCATTCTCTATATATTAGGTATCAATTCTGTACTCTTTGTCTATCCTTTTTTATTACCTCTGGTGACAACTACTTAACCTTAGGAACACTTCTATCTATAGCAGTCCCTCCAAAATGCACTGTGGAGATCGTTTTGGTGAGGTAAACCCTCTCAACATTTGCTTATCTGGAAACTGTTTAATCCCTCCTTCAAATTTAAATGATAATCTTGCCAGGTAGACTATTCTTGGTTCAAGGCCCTTCTGTTTCATTGCATTAAATATATCATGCCACTCCCTTCTGGCCTGTAAGGTTTCTGTTGAGAAGTCTGATCATAGCCTGGTGGGTTTTCCTTTGTATGTGATCTTTTTTATCTCTCCAGCTGCTTTTAAAAGTCTGTCCTTATCCTTGATCTTTGGCATTTTAATTATTATATGTCTCGATGTTGTCTTCCTTGGGTCCCTTGTGTTGGGAGATCTGTGCACCTCCATGGCCTGAGAGATTATCTCCTTGTCAAGATTGGGGAAGTTTTCAGCAATTACCTCCTCAAAGACACTTTCTATCCCTTTTTCTCTCTCTTCTCCTTCTGATACTTCTATAATGTGAATATTGTTCTGTTTGGATTGGTCACACAGTTCTCTCAATATTCTTTCATTCCTAGAGATCCTTTTTTCTCTCTGTGCCTCAGCTTCTTTGTATTCCTTTTCTCTATTTTCTATTTCATTTACCATCTTCACTACTTCATCTACTCTGATTTTAAATCCCTCCATTGTATGTTTCATTTCAGATACTGTATTTTTCAAAGTTTCTATCTCTTTCTTGAATTCCTCCCTGAGGTCTTGAATATTTTTCTGTACCTCCATAAGCATGATTATAATTTTTATTTTGAACTCTGTTTCAGGAAGATTGCTCAGTTCAGTTTCATTTGGCCCTCTTTCTTGTGTTAGTCAGATTTTGATTTGTACCAGGTTCTTTTGACATTTCATATTTATAAAAATAACTTGGTGCAGGCAGCACTCTCTATTACCCAGAAGCTCTACTCTCTGGAGCTTCTCAGATCCTGGAGCAATGGTGGGGCTCTCAGGTGCATTGTGCTCATATCTGCCATGGAGGAAAGAGCTCTTTTCTGCCTCCTGGCTGCAGTGACTGCCTCCACTGCCAGGGCCAGTGGGCCAGGTGTGCAGGGAGGAGCCTCTATACTAAGCACTTATAGCTCCCATAGGTGGGGCTGCCCTCTGGCTGACCTGGTGCTATGGTGGGCACAGCTGGTTTGGGAGCCAGTGCCAGCTGAGAGGAAGGGGCCCTGCATATCACAGTGGGGGACCTCAGAGCTGCATTGCTAGCCAGGGGGTTGGAGCACCTGAAGCTCCTGAAAGTTCTCAACCTGCTGAGCTGAGTGCACCAAGACAATTTTGTCCACCTGTCCCTTCTGCTGAGTAGCAAACTCTCTGGGCAATTCTTTCCCCTATAGCAGCCCTCTCACTATTGGGAAGTCTCTCAAAGTGTCGTCCTTTCTTTTGTCCCAGAGGGACTGGTTTTGGGTATGTGTTTTCCACAAATGGCTGGAATCTCAGTCTCTCCAAGTATTCCAACCATCTTAGCTTTCAAACCCCACTAATCACCAGAGCACCAAGTAATACAGGTTCATGCTCCCAGAGCAAATCTCTAGGACTAGGGTTCAGCAATCCTAGGCCTCCACCACCTCCCTGCTCCATTTATATTCCTCCTGCTGGTAATCTGGAGTGGGGGAAGGGCTTGGGTCCCACCGGATGGTGGCTTTGGTACTTTACCCTTTTCCATGAGTTCTGCTCTTTTCCCCAGATGTAGGCTGGCTGTCTCAGCCTTCTTTCCTGTTGCTCTCTCAGAATCAGTTGTATTTGCTATATTTTCATATTATATATGGTTTGGGGAAGAGGTTTTTGTCTCACCTTTCACACTGCCATCTTTAAGCCAATCCTCATCTTTAGTATTTTTACCAAGTAGCCCATGAAAGGAGGATTGAGTGGTGTAACTCATAAAAGAAATTCCACTCTAGATCCCAAACACTGTGAGTCACTTTCCTTTGCTCTTATCTCTAATAGAAATGTTCAAGAAATACTTCCTGAAAGTAGGTAAAAACTATGTATGAAACATCTTAATTTTCTTGTTTGCTAACCAACCTCTATATTTCATGAAATACTTGCAAATATTTATTGAGTATAAACTGTGGGTCAACATATAATGATTGAGGATATGACAGTGAACATTTCAAACACAGTCCCTATCCTTAGACTTGACACTTTCTTAGAAAATATAAATATTAACTGAATCACTTTGAGTGTGATAAGAGTTATGAAGGAGAGATATATATATCTCTGGTATCAGAAGTATACAATAGAGAACCTAATCTAGTTTATGGGACAAAAATAGGTAACTCTTGTTACTTATTGTTATGGACTGTATGTTTGTGTCCTCCCCCACCCAAATTCATATGTTGATATCATATGGATCTGTACTTGGACATCGGAACTATGAGAAAGTAATTAACATTGAATGAAGTCATAAGGGTAGGGCCCTGATCTGATATGATTAACATCCTTATAAGAAGGGAAACCGGAGAGCTCTCTCTTGCTCATGCTTATTCACACTTCTGCTCTCTCTCTCTCCTCCTCTCTCTCTGTGCGCACACACCAAGAAAAGACTATGTGAGGACATAGTGAGAAGGGGACCATCTGCAAGCCAGGAAGACAGCCCTCACCAGAGACTGAACCATGCTGGAACTTTGATCTTGTACTTTCCAGCCTAAGGAATTGTGAGGAAATACATTTCTGTTGTTTAGCCCATGCAGTCTATGAGTATTTTGTAATGGTAGCCTGAGAAGACAAAGACACTTAGAATCCCCAAGAGGGAGAGAGACAAAGGGATAGATTAGGAGAGAATGAAAGAAAAGAAATGATTATAAGCATTTGTTTTTATTATTTTCTTAGTAAAATAACATTATTTCCTCCTTTCAGAATATAATGGACTTAATCATGTGAAGCTCCTGTACATGTTAGGCTCCAGGCTAATGCTTACTTTACCTTACAGGAAAGATACAACTATGTTAATATATGTATCTCTCTGAATTAATCTTTGCCACTCCTATAACATTTGGTGGAGCACTTTAAGCTTAGCAAGTGATAATAAATGCAAAGTTTATGTCATAAGTTTTCTGGCTGCAGTTCCTTTCAAATCTATAGAATGAACATGTGTCTGTTAGCAAAATAAATTACTTCAAGTCTCCATGGATTACAACAAGCATTTATTTGTAAGCTCATAGATTTTCAGGCTGTGGCTTGGCTGATCTGTACTAGACTGGGCAGCTCTTCTTTAGGCTGCAGGAATAATGGGCTTAGCTCTCAGCTGTGCTTGAATCAAGGAATGCTCCACATGTCTCTCTCATCTACCTATTCTCATGGAAAATTTTCAGCATGCTAAGGCCCACCCAAATTACACAAAACACATTTAAATCCACTCTTAGAGTCATTCCAATGGCCAAATAAAGTCAAATGATTACACCCTAAATCAAGGAAGTAAGGAAGTATACCCTACCTACAGTGGGAGAGTGAAAGAAAGAAATATGTGCTGAACAATAATCTATACACACTAGACAGGTAATATCTGAGAAACAGAAATAAGTATCCTATTTGGTGCTGGGAATATAATGATGACCAAGACAGTCTCATAGTCATAGCTCATAGTCTGGAGGCTGGTGAGAATTGGTAGAGAGACATAAGGAAATCACTATAAATACAATGAAGAAAAAGTATGATAACACCAATGGTAGAATAATTAATTCTGTGTAGAGAACAACTGACCCTCTAGGGGTAGTGGAAGCTTACCAGATTGATAGGATTGGGATTAGGAGATGGCAGAATTCTAGGTAAAGGGGGAAATGTGCATAAAATCAGATAAGTGAAATGGATTGCTACAATTAAAAAGTTGCAATTTTTTTGGTATGGTTAGAGAAAAGAATATATAGAAAAAAAAGATGGAAGATGAGATACTCTGATTTTTAAAGGACCTTATAAGCCATGCCTAGTAATTGGGACTGAAGTGACATTAAACAAATTAAACAAGAAGTTGATGCATTAAAATGCTTAAAATTATAGCTCATTTAATATAATAGAAGAATAAGTGGCCAGGTAGGAGTAGGAAATGGCAGGCAGTCTAGGTATGAGATGATAGAGCCTAAACCAAAGCAGTGGCAGAATGAATGAAAAGAAAGGGATGTTAACAAATTTCTAAAATATAATCATTTTCCTTTTTGTTTGAATAAATTCAATGGTCAAATCTTTCTGAGTTAAAAGTGACAGAAACTCAACTCATTAGCTTAAGCAAAAATTAGAAGCTCTCAGAAACAAACAAACAAAAAAGTTCAGAAACCAGCACAAATTAAGGACTTCAGGGATTGGTACAGGGAATTTAAATGTTGTTTACCTTCTCTTACATCTCTCACTGGTGTTTGCTCACTAATTCTCTTCTGTTGTAAACAAGCTTATTCTGTACAAAGGTGCAACATGGCCAGAGAAAACCCAAAATCATATTATTTCAGCTACAAACCCTGAAGCAAGAAAGTGCCTCTCTTCCTATCTACAATAGTTTAAAAAAATAAAAAATTCTTGAATGTTCTGACTGTCCCAAACACAGGTCATATGCCCACCCTGCAAACCAATCTAATGTCTAGGATAGCATAACTCACCCTAGTTATCTACTGACACACTTAGTCTAAGATGTGTAGCCTGTTATCAGAAGGGGAGTGGGATGAACATATATTATCTAGCTAACTACATTAATTTATATCAACCACAAGAGAGTAAGGGACTTAGTTCAGGGTGACAAGATGAGTGTTTCAGCTTGTTGATTATATTAATGATGTATTAATTGTACAAGGTGGTACAGGAAGAGAAGAAGGTATGAAGAAAATTTTTTAGAAAAGTCAAGTTTGAGGTATCCTTGGATTATTCAAAAGGAAATACTCAATAACCACTGATTTTTTCTTTGTACAAGATTGGAATATATATAAAATATGTGTGATAATCATGATTCACAATTTAGAAGAATACTGAAATTTCATTTCTGTCTCTTAAATAGAAGCATTAAATCCAGAAAAATGCCTCTTTCCACATATAGTAAAGACTACTAATAATAGTAGCAAAATAATATTCTAAGAGTCTCTGAACATATTTTGGTGGAAATTTGAGCTGATTGGAGATTTCAAAAATATCTCTTGCAATACATATGTTTGGCACTATTTTTATGAAAGAGGAAAACAATGCTGAATCTTAGATGGATACAATACATTTATCTACCAACAAGGAATCTGCTGTCCTGATTGCAATGCTGTTAGAGAGAGTTTTAAACCCATGAGGCTTTCTACTTTCTCAAAGTACTATCAGAAGCACTGTTCACTAACAGAAAATTTGGTTAAGTCCATCTTGGAAAGCAAAAGCCCAAATTCTTAAATAGTTTGCATGTATCAAATAAAAACTCAAGGGTATGACACTATAGAGGTTCTATTAAATGGGCTTAACATTTGACTTCTTAATATCTGTAACTATATTCCCCAAGGTGAAATGATATTTCCTGAAACTCCATTTTGTGGTTCAATAAGATGTTTACAGAAACAGGGAAGAGAAAAATGTATTGAAGAGGTTCTACATGGCCACTCAAATGAAAACTGACATTACCTTGATGTAAGAATAAATAATAAAGCTTGAGAGTTTTATTAGCTCCAAAGTAATTTTCAAGTTTTATAAAATGCTCTTTCTCTTCATATGTTTGAAATTACTATTACCTCTCCTGCCCTATACATTTAGACTTCATAAAATATTCAGTATGTTGCTTCCAATGTCGATGAAATGTATGTTACTGGAAGAAGAAAAATCCATTTTGCAAAATGTTAGGGAGATTACGCATCTTAACCACAATTATCATAAGGAAGAAAAAGGCACGAAAGAGAGACGTTAAACAATTTGAAGATCTCCTTAAGCCACACACTGAGTTTTCCTACAAAGAATTTTTAAGATGAGGAACAGACCTGGAGGGTCTTAGACAGGCCTGAGGCAATATAAAAAAGGTCAAACATTCTGCTAAAAGGCACCGCTATCTTCAGAACAACTTACCAGCCAGCTTGCAGCGCCTCTTTATTTACAGCTATTGGTCCCAGAGGAAGTACACTTGAGTGAGGGCCACGATTACTTTGTAATGAGTTTGCCAGGAATGATACAGGAAACAAATTCGTAACGATGTGCCATTCTCAGCTCAGAAACTTCAGCAAAGACTTGTTTCTTTTGGTGAGGAAGAAAGGGGAAAAGAGACACAGAAAGAGAGGGAGGAAACTGCAAAGAGGAGAAAGGAGGCTTAACAATAAAGAGCCATTTCCAATTATGCTCCTTAATAAGCAGCCAAGAAGCACCATGAGGAAGACCGAGTTAAAGCATAATTTGGAAAATTCAGGGATTATCTCACTCAGCTGTCTATTCCAAGTTCATGGGCCTTAACACAAGGCAGCTCCATAAAACACTGGTTTCAAGGGGCAGGCTTGCACTCTCAAGGCCATTTTATTGCTTAAAAAAAAGAACCTGCACTTGGCATGGATTAGTAGCAAAAGGTCAAATTCTTTCCCATACACCTAGGACACCTCCATATTATGTGTTCACTTACAGGAGTCTACTCTGCCTCTTTTCATGCAGAAAAGTGTGCATCATGATAAATTGGGGAGGGTAGAGAATTAAACCTTATCTAAGAGCTGTCAATAAATCTATTGTTGAAAATACATGTGAATAGACGTAACAGAAACAATCTTTGTCTTTAAAAGACACAGTTTTTCAAAAAGAGAATTACAAAAAGAACTCCTCTGTTTTTGTCAATATACTGCCAGGTTTTGAAATACTATTTTTCATCCAAACAATAAAAATCTTAAAAAGTAAGCAACAGAAAATAGCTAATACACTTGCAGCTGCATTTCAATCTATACAAATTACATGAACAAAAACAACCAAAGAACAGCCTGGCCTAGCAAAATTATTTCACCATGTGGCCCTCAAGTCCAAGATAAAGAAGCAGGATTCTGTCTTTCCACTGAAATTTTTTGACAAATGTTCAAATTTTAAAAATGAAAATCCAGATGAGTAGATGGGGTAAAAATCTATATGTGAATTTCGAGAGCTGAAAATGAGGAAAAGACTTTTTTCTCTCAACTTCATACTTGACATTAATAAAAGAAAAAATATTCTTTTATTTCTGAAAAATATAAATGTGTAGAAGGGGAGAATGGGGAAAGAATTTGATGTCAGAAGACTCAAGACCAAACTCCAGCTTAACTGGTAGCAATATATACATAAGGGGAATCTGAAAGGAAAGAGATCATTTCTATCTATGTAACCAAGAGACAATAAAGACATGGACTAAGTGGTAGAGAAGAATGAGGAAAATAAGACATGAAGTAAACATTTTTGTAGACAAAATTAATGGGATTTTTAAATTAATGAAGGTGAGAGAGCAGAATATTTTCTATTAGCTATTCCTTATCACCTCTCTACCTTCTCTTTTCTGCTTGGTCTTCCAGGAGGTTGACCTCTTTGGACTTCATCAATGGACTGCCTTTTTGCTATCTTCTGGTTGAGTTTGGTTAATGGAAGACACCAGCCCAAGATGAAGGAAAGAAATGAGGCCAGAAGGCAATGGTATGATGTAGTCAGAGTGTTGAAAACTACTCTCGACAATTATATATAAAGCAAAACTATTCTTCAAAAAAGAAGGAAAAGCAAAAGCATTCCAATATAGACAAGGACTTAAAAATTAATTGCTAGCAGATGTGCCTTGCAAGAAATAATAAAGGATGTTTGAAAGAACATGATGGCAGATGGAAAATCCAATCCAAATCCACAAAAAGAAATGAAGAACACCAGAAATGGCAAGCATGTGGGTAAAGACTATTTACTTTTTTACATTTCTTCTCTAAAAGACATAAGATTATGTCAGAAATAATTATGACACTGTAATTTTGGATTCTAACATATGTAAATGGAACATATATGGCAATAATAACACAAGAGAAGGAAAAATGGGCTATATTAGAGAAAAGTTTATAGTTCACAAAAAAGTTTGTAGTTTTCTGAACAAGATTATATTAATTTTGAACGTAATCCCTAGAGAAACCACCAACGGGAAAAAAAAATCAAAATAGACAGTAAAAGATGACAACAGAGAAATTTAAATACTACAAAAACATATTTAACACAAAGGGAAGACAGGAAAGGAGGGACAGGGGCTCCAAAAAGACTGAAGGCATAGAAAATATATAGTGATAAGACAAATAAACTATAAAAATAATTGCAGTAAATGCAGATGGTTGAAACACCACAATCAAAGGCAGAGATTGTCAGACTAGATAAAAGAGTAAGATCAATTGTATACTGTCTACAAGAATCATACATTAGATTCTAAGGCACAAATAGTAAAAATGATGGGAAAACATATACCAGGCAAGCATAAATATAAAACAGGTAAAATGGCTATATTAATATCAGAGCAAAATTCTTTAATACAAGAAGTCACTAAAATCAAAGAAGGACATTCCCAAATGATAACAAAAAGGTCAATACATCAGTAAGATGTAAGAATTAGAGATACATATGCATCTAATCTCAAAATACATATAATAAAAAACTGACAGAGCTTTATAAAATTTAAACATTTTCAAAAATTATAGAAATGACTTTGCATTCTCCACTCTCAATAATTAATACACTATCAACTGACTTGACCTAAATTACACACACAGAACACTTCAACTAATGATTGTACCCATATACACATTATTTTCAAGAGAACATCGTATATTCCCCATGGGATATTATATTTTGGGCCATAAAAAATTCTGAAACAAATTTGAAAAGCTTTAAATTATAAAAAGGCAATTCTCTGATAACAATAGAATATAAAACAACAAATGAAATCTGAAAAACAACCAGACATTTATACACTAAGCACATTTTAAAATAATCAATTAATCAAAGAAAAATCAATTGGGAAAGTAGAAATCAAAATTGAAGTAATAAAATTGAAAAATCAAAAGGAAAAGTAGAAAGCATATGAAACAGTGAAAATGGAAAAAAACATGAAAATTTATGGGGCTATTTATAGCTCTACATGTCAATACCAGTCAAAAATAAAGGTTTCAAATCAAGCATCTAAGATTGCACTTTAAGAAATTAGAAGAGCAAGATCAAACTAAGCACAAAATGTGAAGAAAAAGAAATAAAGATTCAAACAGAAATAAACAAAATTTTAAAAAGCAGAAAAATATTAGATTGTCAATGAAATCAAAATTTGGCCCTCTAAAAAGATTGAAAAAAATTGCAAACCATTGTCTAGACTAGTGGCCAGTAAATAAAAGCTTGAAGACCTGTTTTTATAAATAAAGTGTTATTGGAACAGAGCACACTCACTTATACATTGCCTATAGCTGCTTTTGTAATACAATAGCAGAACTGAATAGTTGTGAAAGTGACCATCTAGCCTACAAAACTAAAAATATTTAGTATCTGATCCTTTACAGAAAAAAAGGTTTTCTATCCTCTGAGTTACACCAATCAAGAGTAAAAGAGAAAGAACAAACTCTCAAACTCAGGAATGAAAGATGACACATTGCTACTGAACCTACAGAAATTTAAATGATTATAAGGAAAAACTATGAACAAATGTATGCCAACAATTCGAAAACTTAGATAAAATGGACAAATTCCAGCAAAGAGACAAGAAGAAAGAGACATACTGAGTACAACAATAAAAAGAATATTAATTGAATTAGTAATTTTTAATCTTCCCACAAAAAAACTTGAGTTTTTGGGGGGGTTCCTTCACTAGCGAATCCTATCAAATAAGAAAGAAGAAATGATACTAATAATTTACAAAGTCTTCCAGGTAACAGGTAAGGAAGGAACACTTCCCAACTCATCCTATGGAGCCAATATTAACCTGATACCAAAGCCAGGCAATGACACGACAAAAAAAGAAAATAACTAATATCCTCAGGATCACATAGTGAAAAATAATTAACAAAAAATTAGCAAACTAAATTGAGAAGATGTCCAAAGGATTATATACCATGACTAAATAGGAGTTGTCACATGAATGCAAAGTTGGTTTATATCCAAACATCAGTTAATGTAATATACCACAATAGTAATCTAAGAAATATGAAAACTGTATGACCATCTGAATAAATGCAGAAAAAGCACTTAACAAATTTAACCTCCATCCATGATAAAAATTCTCAATATAGTATGAATAGAAGATAAGTTAGTTGATGTGATAAGGGCATCTATATAGAATTACTGCTAACATACATAATGGGGAACAACAGCTTTCCCACTCAGATCAGGAAAAGGAAGTGGATGTTAAACTTTGCCATTAATATTTAATATTTTAATGGAGGTTCTAGTTAGTGCAATAAGATGGGTGGTGGGGGTGGGGAGAGGAAAAGGAAGGAGGAGGAGGAAGAACAAGGGAGAAAAGAAAGAAAAAGAAAAAGGCATGTAGAGTGCAAATGGACAAGTAAAAATATTCTTGCTCATAGATGATATGGTCCTATATTTAGAAAACTCCAAAGAATCTAGCAAAAAATACAAATACTAATAAATGAGTTGAGAAGGTCATGGGACCTAAGATCAATTGTAAAATGCACCTGTATTTCTATATACTAGCAACAAACCATTGAAAATTTAAACAATTCAATTAACAATGTCAAAAAGACTAAAATATTTAGGAGTAAATTTAACAAAATTGTGCAAGAATTGTACACTGAAAAGTATAAAACGGTTCTTAGAGAAAATTAAAGATCTAAATAAATGACTGGTGGACCATTACTGTTAAGATGGTAATTCTCCCCCAAATTAACTTATGAATTTAAATCAATCTCTATCAAAATTCCAGAAGGGTTTATTATAAAAATTGGCAAGTCGATACTAAAACTTGTAAAGATATTAAATGACCTAGAATAGCAAAGACAGTTTTGAAAAATAGTAATATAACTAACTGGAGGACTTATATTATTTAATTTCAAAGTTTATTATAAAGCTCCAGATACTTTTTTTGTGTGTTTGTGACCATAATTATGTTCTATGCTGGAGAATGCCTCAAGTGCACTGGAATTTATTGTGTATTCCACTATTTTGAGGGGCAGTATTCCATAATTTTCTGTTACATATCTCACTAGCAAACCTGCCCTACAATGAAAAATTGTACTATGAACAACTGTACACCAATAAAGTAGATAACCTAGATGAAATGGACAAATTTCTAGAAAGACATAACCACAAGTGACTCAAAAAGAAATAGAAAACAGAATAGTCCTATAAGAGGTGAAGATATTGACTTAGTAATAATAAACTTCACCAAGAGGAGCCCAGGACCAGATTACTTACTCTACCAAAAACATTTAGGAACACCAATCCCTCATAAATTTTCAGAAAAACAGAAGAGAAGGGAACACCTCCAAATTCATTCCATGAAACCAGTTAACAATCTGATACCAAAGCCAGACAAAAATATCAGAAGAACAGATAACTACTGACCGATCTCTCTCACACATACAGATGCAAAGATCTTTAACAAAAGATTAGAAAATTGAATCCAGCTATATATAAAATGTGTTGTAAACCATGACCACGTGAATTTATGCAAGGAATGCAAGGTTAGACCAACATACAAAATTCATTCAATGTAATATAACACACCAATAGGCTAGAAGACAAAAAAGCACAAGATCATCTCACTAGATGGCAAAAAAGCATTTAACAAAATCCAACAACTCTTTATGATAAAAACACTCTATAAATACCACCCTCAACCTAATAATGAATATCTAAAAAAATCACATAGCTAACATTGAACTTAACAATGAAAATAAGAAAACTTAAACCCTATGATGAAGAACAAAACAAGAGCTCTATTCCACATTTAACATTGTACTGGAGGTTCCAGCCATTGAAATTAGGCAAGAGTAACAAATTAAAGGTATCAATACTCAAAACTGGAGTAAAATTATCTCTATTTCCACATGACATGATCTTAATATAGAAAATCCTAAGATATCTACAAATAATGTACTAGAACTAATGAATGAATCTAACAAAGTTGAAGGATACAAGATCAATATTGAAAAATTAACTTTATTTCAACGCACTAATAATGAAAAATTCAACACTTTAAATAAAACAATTCCATTTGTGAAAGCATCAAAATGAACAAAATGTTTAGGGATAAATTTAACAAAAGAGGTACAAGACTTGATCACTAAAAATACAAGACATTATTGAAGAAATTAAGACCTAAATAAATGGAAAAACCTTCTGTTTTCATGGATTAGAGGTTTAATAATGTTAATTGGAAATAATCTCAAATTGATCTATATGTTCAATACAATCCTTACTAACATTTTAGGTGGCTTTCTTGTTGCAGAAACTAAACTAATAGTAAGTTGATAAAGAAACACAAAGGAACCAGAACAGTAAAAACAATCTTAAAAAGAGAAACAAAGCTGGAGGTCTCAAACTTTTCTATTTCAGAACTTACTACAAATGTACAATAATCAAGGTTGTGTGGTACTGCCACAGGATAAATTATATATAGATAACTGGAATGATGGAACCGAGATATTAAAAATAAACCAATGAATTCATGGAAACTTTTAAAGAGAGTGGCAAACGATTTGGTGGGAGAAAATAATACTCTTTTCAACAAATGATAATAAACACATTAAAAAGAATGACGGTGAACCCCTACTTCATGTCACATGGAAAAATTAATTCAAAATGTATTAAAAACCTAAATGTAAGAGCTATAACTTTAAGATTCTTAAACAAACAAAAAAATAGGTATAAATCTTCAATGTCTTGATTTGACTGGGGAATCCCACTCCTTGGAATTTACCCAAAGAATACAAGTTCTCGGATTCAAAAAGACATATGCACCCCTATGTTTATCACAGCACTATTTGCAATAGCCAAGAAATGGAAGCAACCTAAGTGTCCATCAGCAGATGAATGGATAAAGAAAATGTGGGACATATACACAATGGAATATTATTCAGCCATAAGAAAGAAACAAATCCTACCATGTGCAACAACATGGATGGAGCTGGAGGATATTATGCTAAGTGAACTAAGCCAGGCAGAGAAAGACAAGTGACAAATGATTTCCCTCATTTGTGGAGTATAACAACAAAGAAAACTGAAGGAACAAAACAGTAGCAGACTCACAGATTCCAAGAAGGGACTAGCAGTTACCAGAGGGGAGGGGTGTGGGATAGCGGGTGGGGAGGGAGGGAGAAGGGGATTGAGGGGTATTATGTTTAGTACACATGGTGTGCGGGGTCATAGTGAAGACAGTTAGCACAGAGAAGGCTAATAGTGAATCTGTGGCATCTTACTACACTGATGAACAGTGACTGCAATGGGGTATGGGTGGGAACTTGATAATATGGGTAAATGTAGTAACTACATTGTTTTTTAATGTGAAACCTTCATAAGAATATATAACAATAATACTTTAAAAAATCAAAAAATTAAAAAATCTTCATGGTCTTGGATTAGGCAAAGTTTTCTTAGACATAATACCTAAAGCATGAGCAATCAAAGAAAAAGCAGATAAGTTAAGCTTCATCTAAATTAAAACAGTTTGTGCTTCAAAGATACTATCAAGAAAGTGGTAGGACTATTCACAGAACGGGAGAAAATATTTGCAGATCATTTTTGAGAAAGATCAAGTATCCAGAATACATAAAGGACTGTTATAGCTCAATAAAATGACAAACAATCCAATATTTTAAAATAGGAAAGGAATTTTAATAGACATTTCTCCAAAGCAGATAAACAAATGGCCAATAAGCATGTGAAAAGATGTTCAGCATCATGAGTCATGGGATAAATGCAAATCAAAATCACAATAATCTATGGCAGCACTGGGATGGCTATAATAAAAAATATAACATAAATAATAACAAGTACTGGTGAGGACGTGAAGAAATTGGAACCTTCCTTCATACCTTGATGCTGGGGATGTAAAATTTTGCATCTGCTTTGGAAAAGTATGGAGTTGCTCACAAAGACAACATAGACTCACCATATGATTCATAAATTCCACTCCTAAGTATATTAAAAGAGAATATGAAACATATATTAATCAAAAACTTAGACAAGCATACCTTGGATATAGTGCAGGTTTGGTTCCAGAGGCACTAAATTAAAGCAAGTGTTAAATCAAATGAAGTCAAATTACTTTTTTGGTTTCCTAGTACATACAAAAGTTATGTTTACATTATGCTGTAGTCTATTAAGTGTACAATAGCTTTATGCCTAAAAAACAATGTACAACCCTTAATTAAAATTATTTTTTGCTAAAAAATGCTAACTATAACCTGAGCTTTAAATGAGTAGTAATATTTTTGCCGGTAAAAGGTTTTGCCTCAATGTTGATGGCTGCTGACTGATCAGGGTAATGGTTACTGATGGTTGGAATGGCTTTGGCAGTTTATTAAAATAAGGCAACAGTGAATTTTGCTACATCAATGGACTCTTCATTCCACAAACAAGTTCTCTGTAGCATGTGGTACTGTTTGATAGCATTTTACCCACAGTAGAATGTCTTTCAAAATCAGAGTCCATCCTCTCAGTCCATCCCTGCCAATGCTTTATCAACTAAGTTTATGCAATTTTCTATATCCTTTGTTGTCATTTAAACAATCTTTCACAGCATCTTCACCAGTATAGATTCCATCTCACAAAACCACTTTCTTCACTCATCCATAGGAAGCAATTCGTCATCTGTTCAAGTTTCATCATGAAAGTGAAGCAATTCAGTCACATTTTTAGGCTCCACTTCTAGTTCTTGTTCTCTTGCTATTTCACCACATCTGTAATTACTTCCTCCACTGAAGCCATGAACTCCTCAGTCATCCATAAACAATGGAATCAACTTCTTCCAATTACTGTTAATGTTGATATTTTGATCTCTTCCCAAAGGTAAACCCTTTCCAGAAGGTTTGAAAATTACTTTTCTCATATCCAACAAAGGAATCACTATCTATACCAGCTATACATTTATAAAATTTATCTCTTCAATATTAAGACTTGAAGGTTGAAATTACTCCTTGAACCATGGGCTATAGAACAGATGGTGTGTTAGCTGGCATAAAAATATTAATTTCATTTTAATATCTCCATCAAGCTGTTAAGTGACCAGGTTCATTGTCAATGAGCAGTCATATTTTGAAAGGAGTCTCTTCTTCTGAGAAGTTCTCAACAGTGGACTTGAAATGTTAAGTTAACCATGTTGTAAACAGATGTGCTATCATCCAAGCTTTCTTGTTCCATGTATAGGGAATAGGCAGAGTAGATACTGCATAATTTTCTTAGGTGATTGATTTTTTTAAATATTTTTATTGAAATACAGTTGATATACAATATTATATTGCTTTCAAATGAACACAGTGATTTGACAATTACATACATTACTAAAAGCTCTCTACAATAAGTGTGATTATAATATGTCACCATACAAAGGTACTACAATATTATTAGTTATATTCCCTGTGCTGTACTTCCATCCATGTAGCTAATTCATTTTATAATTTGAAGTTTGTAATTCTTTATCCCCATCACATATTTCACCCATTCTTCCTGATCCCCCATGGTACAGTCTATTCTGTGTTCATGAATCTATTTCTGTTTTGAAGGAGTCAAGTCTTTTTTTTATCTTAAAGCCTTCAACTGCCTAAATTTCACCCACATCATGGAGTGTAATCCATGACTCAAAGTCTACTGATTTAAATGTTATTCTTATCTAAAAAATACCTTCACAGCAATATCTAGACTAGTGTTTGATCAAATATCTGGATTCCATGAGCCAGCCACAATTAACACATAAAATTAACCCTTCTGACCAGTATTATCCCCTCTAATGATCATACAACCTATCAATAGGCCAAGATAACAGAGGGACAAGATGAAGTTTCATTTTTGTAATTATTTCCCCTACACCACACCCTTAATTGGGACTTATGATCTGGTAAGTATTCGAAGAAAACTTGGAGTTCATTCTATATAAAAGGAAAGTTGGATAATACCCAAATGGGAAGTGATGCACTCCAGGTTATACCATGTAAAGCTAGGGTTGGAGTCAGTCCTGGTTATTTAATATCTAATCCAACCTTCCTTCAGCTGCCACTCAGTCAGGTCTGGAATCCAGTTTATAACTTAACCTTATTTATATCGGCACTAGTTCTAGAAAATGCTAGACTACCATAAATAAATTAATATTTTAAAAATTCTAACCTCTTACTTTTTCTTAAATAATCTATTTCTCCAAATGAACTGTCACAAGAACAGAAATAGCTCCATCTTTTATTTAATGTAGAAAAATCCTCCTGGAATCCATCTTACTATGAAATTTAACAAGGAATCTCAGAAAGCAACTTGATTTTTCCCAATGATAATTTTATCAAACTGCTTAGAAGAAAAGATAGGCCACATCACCTTCCATCTTTACTGAAGTGCTTTTAGTCAAGACTTTATTTCTCACCTGTTTTTCCTATTCCTTGGTTCTTTGACACCAATGCAATATCCATGTTTCTGCCAGAGCGATCTTTCTAAAATTCAGCCTAACCCTGTCACACTCCTCTTTAAATCCATATTCAATGGCCCAGTTAGTACAGTACTCAAAGCTGTCATTATTCCTAGCTTCACCTCCCACAAGGCACCCAATCCCCCCTATGCTTCTGCCTTACTCAAAAGTTTATTGTATTCCAAACATTTTATACTAGTGCTTATAAATCTTTTTCACTTGTTCCCCTTCTATTAAATTATTTGAAATTTCAACTTAATTAAATTTGGGAGGATATCAATATAATAAGATATTATACTACTTAAGGTATTTTGGCTTCTGATCAACATAGCTCAGTGTCTTCAAATTTTACATACTTTGTATGCTCCAAATACAGAGCAATTACAGATATAACCACAAAGATATACCTGGGTTTTAAAAAATATATAAACATCTCTTTGGACCAAAATGAAAGAAATCAATAATGATGGAAATAAAAGCCATGAGCCTACCAGCTCCAGATTGAGAAGTAGGGCAAGATGACCAAGCGTTTTGTTCTGCTAAATTACTTCAGCAAGGAGGTCATTACACTAAGGTAGTTCTAATGCCTTATTGGCTTATGTAAGCAAATCAAAACCTTACACTGCCATGACTCAAGGTTAAGAAATCAAAACCTAAGGACAATCAAATACAAACAGCCAATTATATTTTCCCAAATAAGGCAACCATTTAAACTATAAACAATAAAATAATTTTCTTGTTTTGCTCCCATATCTTCTCTATAACAGTCTTTCCCCTAGCTCCTGTCTATGTAGTACTTCTGGTTTGAAACTGCCTGATACAAATTGACTTTTGCACAAAAAACATGTAAATATTTTAATATGCCTCAGTTGGTGTTTTAACAGTTATGTGGTAAAAAGCAATATAACTGATCCACCACGGATTAGAGACTGAAGTCAGTATTCCTGTTTGAAGTTAGACTCTAGGATGGAGCACAATGACATGTCAAAGAAAGCCAAAGAAAACTTCTGCTATCTACTGCTGCAGGTCTCAGTAGAAGATAAAAACACTTCCTGTATGGTACCTGAAATAAGCTTTTTGCTACCTCAATGATCAGATCTTTGATACTACAATATCAATGTCATATAAGAACCTCAAAACACCATTATAAATTTGGTTGAACAAAAAATCTTTTAAACCAGTAGAAGCAATCAGAAAACTACTAAATATGTGTGTTGTGGTGAGTGAGCACAGCAGGAAAAAAAGAATTAAACAAGCTATTTCCGACTAAAGGAAAGCCTATAAACTGATACTTAAAACAAACAAAAATAACAATTGGGAAAGGCAGATGATAAGAGAATAATTTGAACAATGAATTTTACTCCAATCAAGCATCCAATAGAGTAATAAGGTCTTGAAATAAGTATTTAGGATTTAGAATATTCATTCCCATAGAAATAAGAATAAAGTTTATTTTATTATCACTTCTATTGACCATTATACATGAGATTCTCTCCAAGGTAGTACAAGAAGAAAGCATGAGAATTAGAAAAGAAGAGGCAAAGCTGTTTTTATTTGCAAAAATGTACCATGTTAATTTACATAGAAAATCCATAAGAATCTATCATTATTAGAACTAGTAAGGTTGTTCAGCATGTTTACTAGATTAGAAAAATTAGCATACAAAATTCATTAGCATTTCCATATATTAATAACAACTACTTGAAAATATAACAAAAAGTATTCATCCAGAATAGCAATAAAAACTATAAAATACCTAAAATATGTCTAACAAAAGACTCACAAACATATGGGATAAAATTATAAAGAAGCAGTTTTTAAAAATACCTGAAAAATGGAGGCATATACAAGATATACTATACTCATGAACAGAAAAATTCAATATCCAAAATAATCTTTAATTTCAATACCATTACAATCAGAATTCCAGGAAATATTTTTTCACCCCATAACTTGAAAAGTTTACCCTGAAACTAGTATTAAAGAAAACAGGATAATGTTAGCCAAAATATTTTTTAAAAGAATAAATTGGGAGGATTCAACATAATAGCTATCCTATATGACTTTAGGAATATAATAATTGATACACTAGAACATTATTGCACAGGGATAGTCAAATAAACAATGGAATAAAACAACCAAAATAGGCACATCTGGAAACTTGATGTGTAATACAGATAACATTACAAAACTTAGGGGAAATGATGAACTATTCACTGAATGGTGCTGGAAAAATTAATTATCTGTACTGAGAAAAAGTAGATCCCTAGCTCACACTACATGTAAAAATCAATTTCATATGAATTAAAATACACACAAAGAAAACTTTAAACAAATATAAGATAATATCTTCATGATCATGGAATAGGAAAGGATTTATTCAGCAAGTTATGAAAAGCGTAAATCAAAAATAGGCTCTATTAACCCAGCTGTATTAGCATTTTGAATTTTTGCTCAATAAAGGAAACCATAAACAAAGATATCTTGTAAAACACAAGAATTAACATCCAGACTGTCTACAGAATTCCTTGAATCAGTAATATAAGTCTAACATTTCAATTTCAAAATGCAAAGTGCAAATGAGAAAGAAATTCACATAAGAAATCTAAAATACTAATAAATACATAAAAGCTCATAAGGAAACATGGAAATGCAAATGAAAACCACAATGATACACCATTTAAAATTCATCATATTGGCAAAAAGTAAAAACCTGACAACATCAAGTAGAAAAGTGCAGAGAAATGAGAACTCTCATAAACAACTGTTAGGCAGCAAATGGTGACCTAAGTGAGCATGTTAGCAGTAAACAGAAGATATTGTTATCCTTTGACTCAGAAATTGCATCTCTCTATATATATATACATGGGAACCTTTGGCACATATATACAAGAAGAAATGTTCCATATTCATTTTAGTATTGTTTATAAAAATGAAAATTTGTCCACTAATAGGAGAGTAAATAAATTAGGGCATAGTCATATAACTGAATACTATACAGTAAAGTAAATGAACTAAAATCATATTTTAACATGGAAAGAAATTATTTACCTAATTTTTGAACTAATGCAAGCTAGAGAATAATACATGAAAAATGATACAAATGGTTTACAACTACAAACATGTAGAATAGTTTAAAGGAGAAAGGAATATGTTAAAGTTCAGAAGAATTCTTCTGGGGAGGGAGAGAAAAGGTCTGGAATTAGTAATGATAAATGGGGAACCCCTATAAAATGACCTTAATTAAATATGACATAATTCTGATTCCAAAAAGACTTAGCAATGGATTAAAAATATACTTGAGGTGGATCCAAGATGAGAGAACCAAAAGAGGTTGAACCCACCTCCTCTCACACATTGACTCTATACCTATACAAAGAGCAATTCATCCTGAGGAAGAACGGAGGCCTGAGTGTACACCTTCTGCACAAGAAGGGATAAAAAGACCACATAAAAATGTCAGGAAAGACCAAGTCACAGTAATGAAGGAACCCCAGCACCAGTGCATCCCTGCAGTAGGGAGGGAGAGCACTGAACTACCAGAACAAAACTTGCCGGCCCTGGGTCACAGAAAAAAAGCCTCCAGTTGTAGGGGTTAAACTCCACCATAACTATAACTAAAGGAAGCAGAGTTTCAAAACTCAAGCACTTGACAAACAAAGGGGAATGACTGAAACTGTCTCCAGGACCAGAGATGCTGGCAGGCACCACTGATACATTCCCCCAGGACACTATTAGTGCAGATGGGAGCAGGGTGAGCTCATTAGTTTATGTTCCCCCCAGATACTGCCAGTGTTGACAAGAGCAGGGTGAGTGCCTTGTTTACGTTCTCCACAAATATTGATAGTGCAGACGGAAACAGGGTGAACTACATCATTACTACTACTATGTACATTCCTAGTATACATGGTAACAGGGTGAGTGCCATTGTTTATGTTCCCCACACCCATAGACAGTACAGAAAAAATAAGGACCATGGAACACACCACCTCCAAACATGATGGAGGTCTCCTAGACCCTGCCACATCCAGTCACATCTGTCAGAGACCCAACAGTCCCACCGAAGTAGTATTACCATGACACTCCCACAGATTCAATCACATCCCATCCAGCCCAGCCACACTTTTTACACAATTCCAGCTCAGTGCCAAAACAGAGACAACCAGATTTTTACTTCACCCATCTATCCCTAGCCATTCCATTCGCATGGAGTGATAGAGCATATTTACAATAGCCATAGAGTGCTGTAATCAGGAAGCTGTTGGAAGCTTAAGGAAGATGTCCTCAGCTCTTCTTAAGGAGAGTCAGCAACTTTTTGCCTTAGATCTTGAAGAATGAAAGAATCCAGAAGAACTTACCTCTATGTCAACCAATCCTCATCTTATCTCCTGCAATAGAATACTAACTAGTTTCACCAACTCCAGTTCTAATAACTCTTCCAATCTCTTTTTAAGAAGTAGCCAGAATTACCTTCTTAAAATGTAAGTATGATATATCTTATGTAGGACCCTTCAGTGACTTCCCCTTAAGAAAAAACCCAAAATAATCCAAAATCTTACTGACAGGACCTTATATTATGAGGCTCATCACTCTGGCCACATTCACATTTTGGACTACTATTCCCATAGTACACTACATGCAATCCAGGGGTCTTTTACATTTTTTCCTCTTCCTGAAACTCTTCTTCAGTACTCTTCATGACTAATTCTCACTTAGTTCAATTCAGCATAAATATCACTGTATCAAAGATGTTTTCTCTATCACTAATGAATATAGATGCAAAAACCTCAACAAATTATTAGCAAACTGAATTTAAAAATTCATTAATCATTCACATTTTTAGTAACAAAGTACATGAAATAATATTGGATTATAACCCAAAGTATAAATATCTGGATATGTATATATATATACAAATAAACACCAACACCAAGTGGTATTTTTTCTACAGATGCAAGGATGGTTCAATATCCACAAAATAATCAATGTGGTACACCATATTAACAAAAGGAAGAATAAAAACCATACAGTCATCTCACTAAATGCAGAAAAAAATCATTTGGCAAAATTCAACATCCATTCATGAAAAAAAGTGACAACAATGAGGATGTGGATAGAGTGGGAACATACCTCAACACAATAAAGGCAATATATGACAAACCAAGAGCTAACATCATACTCAGTGGTGAAATGTTGAAAGTTTTTCCTCTAAAAGCAAAAACAAAACAAGGATGCCCACTCTTGCCACTTTTATTCAACATAATACTGGAAGCCCTAACCATAGTAACCTGACAAGAAAATGAAACAAAAGTCATCCAAACTAGTAAGGAATAATTAATTAGCTACTTGTTGCAGATGACATGATACTATACATAGAAAACCCTAAAACAGGGTGAGTTCTACCAACAACCAGTAGAGTTAATAAGTGAATTCAGAAAAGTTGAAGTATACAAAATCAATATATATAAATCAGTTGCATTTTTATATACTAATAATTAACTAGAAGAAAGAAAAATCAACAAAACTATCCCATTTACAAGGCATCAAGAAGAATAAAATACCTAGGAATAAATTTAACCAAGGAGGTGAAAAACTACAACTATAAGACATCAATGAAAGGAACTGAAGATGACACAAATAAACAGATATTTCATATTCATGGACAGGAAGAATTAAGGAGGCTAAAATGGCCATACTATCAAAAGTAATCTACAGATTCAATACAATCACTATCAAAATACCAATGGCATTTTTCAATGAACTAGAACAAATAATCCACAAAAGGCCCTGAAAACCCAAAGCAATCATGAGAAAAAAAAGCTGAAAGTATTGTGCAATCTGATTTCAAACTATACAAGCTATAGTAATCAAAACAGTATGTTACTGGAACAAAATAGACACACAGATCCATGGAACAGAAGAACGTCTAGAAATAAAACCATACTTATAGTCAATTAATCTTAAAGGAGGCAAGAATATACAATGAAAAGACAGTCTCTTCAATAAATGCTGCTGGGAAAACTAGACAAATACATGCAAATGAATGAAACTGGACCATTTTCTTCCACCATATTAAAAAAATAAACTCAAAATGTATTAAGACCTAAATAGAAGACCTGAAACCATAAAAGTCCTAAAACAAATATTGGCAGTGAAACCTTGGACATTGATCTAGCCAATTATTTTCTGGATGTCTCCTCAGGCAAGGGCAAAAACAAAAAATAAATAAACAAGTGGGACTGCACCAACTAAGAAGCTTCTGCACAGGGAAAGAACCTATCAATAACACAAAAAGAGAATGGTAAAATATATTTGCAAATGATAAATCTAATAAGGGCTTAATATCACAACTGTGTAAAGAACTCATACAACTCAACACTAAAAAAGAAAAAAATAATAATCCAATTTAAAAAATGGGCAGAGGACCTAGACATTTTCCCAAAGAAGATACACAGATGGACAATAAAAACAGGAAAAGATGTTCACCATCATTAATCATTAGGGAAATGCTAATCAAAATCATAATGAGGTACAACCTCATACCCATCAGGATGGTTAGTGTGAAAAAGAAAAGAAATAACAACGGTTGGTGAGGATGCAGGGAAAAGGAAACTCGTGTGCACTGTTGCTGGTGATATAAAATGGTACGGCTACATTGGGAAACATTATGAAGGGTACTCAAAAATTAAAAATAGAAATTCTTTACAACCAGTAATTCCACTTCTGTGTATTTGCCTGAGAAAACAAAAAACACTAATACAAAAAGATATGTGCATCCCTATATTTATTGCAGCATACTTTACAATAGCCAAGATATGGAAGCAACTGAAGCATCCATCAATAGATGAATGCATAAAGAAGATGTGGTACATGTACACAATGGAATATTTCTCAGCTATAAAAAAATGCAATCATGCCCTTTGCAACAGCATGCATGGACCTAGAGGATATTAAGCTAGGTGAAGGAAGACAAATACAAATACAGCATGAGGTAAAAATTGCTGGAGCTTACAGAATGAGGGGTATATATTGAGATATAAGACTTTTAAGGTAAGTTTTCTTTCACCCAATATGACAATGTCAGATACATTAACAAAAGTTACTTTATAAAAACTGTTGAATTCCTCTGATTTAAAAATTTATAAGTATGATTTCACTTATATGTGGAACCTAAAACAAATAAATGAACAAACAAAATAGAAACAGATTCATAGATACTGAAAATAAACTTATTGCCATGCAAGGGGTGGGGTGAAATAGATGAAAGGGATCAAGAGGTACAAACTTCCAATTATAAAATAGATAAGTCACAGGGATAATAAGTATAGCATAGAGATTATAGTAAGTAAGATTGCAATAACTTTGGAGACAGGTAGTAATTACATTTATCATGATGTAGTCATACATTCTATAATGTATATAACTGTCAAATCATTATGTTGTATACCTGAAACATATAATATTGTATGTCAACTATATTTCATTTGAAATAATTTTTAATTAAGAAGAGTACTCACCCAAAAAAATGATGTCCTCTCTGACCTCCTAATCTTTCCCATCAGTGTTGCTTCTACAGCACCATACTTTTCATGCATAGCACTTTTCGCATACTCAACCATTTACTTATTAACTTTTTTATGTGTTCAACAACTACCTCCTCAATCAGACTGTAAACTCTATGAGGGCTCAGATCATTTGAGTCTTGTCCTCCCTCACTGTATTTCTAGCAATTGCCACAATATTTGGCCTAGAACAGGTGTTCATAGATATTTACAGACTAAATGAATAGGGAGAATTGCAATCTAGCACAGAAAACAGTGCTCAGTACAAAAAAGAATTCAGTATATATTTATGGACTGAATATTTGCTGAATAAACAAAGGCTGGTATGAAAAGTGTTTGAAAACAGCATGAGGTAAAAATTGCTGGAGCTTACGGAATGAGGGGTATATATTGAGATATAAGACTTTTAAGGTAAGTTTTCTTTCACCCAATATGACAATGTCAGATACATTAACAAAAGTTACTTTATAAAAACTGTTGAATTCCTCTGATTTAAAAATAACAACTTAATCATATAGAAGCATTGAAATATAGCATTGTAAGACCATATAAATTACTTACATACAAGTATTTTTGCAGGAATTTAACACCCATTTTTCTAATTCCAACAGTCAAAATTGATTCATTATTTTTCAATCATGTATATAATTTAGGAAATACTTTAAATTTTCCATATCAAAAATGTGGAAATCATTAAAACATAAAGCAAAAACTTTTCATAGCACTCCTTTTACTCAAAACTAGATCACATCAAATGGCCCACGAGTCAAATATAAGGATTAAATGAGAAGACTAATTTTTAATTACTGTGAACACAACTATAAAACCCAGACTAGTGCTCCAAAATTTGTGCAGACCACTGTGAAATTCTATGTCCCTAGGACCTGTTTTCATCAGCCCTCATCACCACCATCTCTCCCCACGCTTCTCATCTAAGACTACATTTCACCCTGGGAAGGGCAGATCACTGACATCTCCCATTCCCCCAAAGCTTCATGTTGCAGGAGCTCTATTCCAGGCAGGTGTATCTTAGAGGATTGAGGTTCCTCCACCCACACTCATTTGTAGGGTAGTTCTACCAAAGATAGACAGTACTTGGTGGACATGCCTTTCTTGTGCCCCATCTACCACATAGGATGGAGGTTTTATGCCAGGCGGTTCTATGCCAACATAAAAAGACCAAATGCTACCATACTCACATACTACCTCCCTTACAGAACAGGCGTGTCACATTGGGAGAAACAGGCCACTCGCCTTGTCCACAGCCCTGGTGCAACAGAACATAGATTCTATACTAGAAGAATCTAGAATGGGGGGAAGATAAGCCATAAGAACAAGAGCTCTGAAACTTTCCCTAAAAAGATGAACTTTATTTGGAACAAAGTATGAAGTACTTTGTACCTAACAGTGTTGTCAAAAATAATGACAAGCTTACTGGTGAGCAATTAGTAGGAGATTGGGAGCTCCAGGATACTCAAAGCAACAAGAGAAATGGCAGACCATGCAGTGGTTTAACAGAGACTATCTAGGAAAGACAGATAGAAGAGCTCTCCTGCATAAGAGAAAGCCTCAGAGACTGACAACACCCGGCCGCTGCAAAAGGGATTAGCTTTAATTTGAACAGACTACTTATAACTTTGCTGGGGCATTGGCAAAAAATACAGCAATTGCACAGCAGGTCATGATGGCTGAGCTATATATTATATCAATAGAAGCAGACCATTCAAATCACTAAACAAACAAAAAAAAGCAAACAACAAAAGGAGAATCACTACTCAAAACTGCTACAACATATTATCTAAAATGTCAACTTTTCAAAAAAATTTATGAGATATGCAAAGAAAACACATGACCCAAATATAGAGAAAAAAAGGAAGCAATAAAAACTGCCTTTAAAGTGCCCCACATGTTGAACTTCTCACACAGAGATATCAAAGTAACTATTAGAAATATGTTCAAAGGAGGAAATAAGACTATGCAGAAAGACCTAATGGCAACATCTCAAGAGTTAGAGAATATCAATAGAGAGATGGAAATTATTTTAAAAAAAACTGAATGGAACTGAAAATTATAATGACCTAAATGAAAATTCTATTACAGGGGGTCAACAGTATATTTGAGCTGTCAGAAGAAAGCATCCATGAACTTAACAAGAGATTGTTAGAGAATGAAAAAAAATGAACAGCCTTAGAGAAATGTGAACCACCATACAGCATATCAACACACATGTAATGGGAATACTGAAAGAAAAGTAAGAAAAGATTAGAAAATGTTTGAAAAAATACTGCTGATTACTTCCTAAGTTTGAGGCCAAGTGACAAAAGTTACAGTAGTCCCAACTTCTCCATGGGGGACACATTTCATACCCTTTGTTGATGCCAGAAACTGCATATAGTTAGTACCATACCGTATATATATTAAGTTTTTCCTATACACAAATACTTATGATAAAGTTTAATTTATAAATTAATTAAGAAATAATTATAAATAAATTAAGAAATTAACAAAAATGACAATAAAATGGAACAATTATAAAATACTGTAATCAAAGTTATATGAGCGTGGTTACTCTCTCTCACAAAATATCTTATTGCACTATACTCTCCTTCTTCTTGTGATGATGTGAGATGATAAAAATCCCTACATGGTGAGATTAACTTTGAGGTGAAGGACATAGATATCATAATGTTAAGCTACTATTGACTTTCTGAGGATATGTCAGAAGAAAAATAATCCAGATCCAGACCAGTTGACTTTAGGTGACTGTGGGTAACTGAAACTGTGGAAAGTAAAACTGTTTGTAAGGGAAACTATTGTAAGTAAGACAATGAGCAAACTTATTTTCACATGCTGCAACAATGAAGTCAAGAAGCAAAAGAAAAAGGTGCCAACTCCCCATCATTCCCCATGGCACAGCACCAAACTATAGTCACCTGACATGCAGTACAGACAGGAGAATTTATCTCCCTGCTGAAGAACTCTTAATAAAAGGCCCTTGTCTTTATATGGTCCTAGGGGCTGAGAAAAAGAGATAGGAATGTGAAAGTACTGAGTCAGAGTGGAAAAAAGTGCCTCAATAAGCCCCAGTAAGAGTCTTTCAAAGGGAGGTGCCTGGTCTAGGAATGTACATGTACATATGAGCAGAGCTGACCAAGGGGGCATCTGAGTCCCTCCAGAAAACTGTAATACATTGGCTGAAAGTACAGTGTGGGGAAGGCAGCTTTCCCAATGATCACCATGCCAGGAAAAGACTTATGTATACTGTAAGCCGAAGAACAATCACTAAGAAATAGCTTATGATTGGTCTGAAAGACTGCAAATAGGATTTTGGCATAGAGCCTGACTTCTTACTACAAATCCAAGTGATTTGTACAATTTGTACAATTGAACTGCCAGTACAATAAAGGCAAATATATACACATCCAGATACATAATAGTCAAAATGTTGAAAGAAAAATACAAAAATAAAGTCTTGAGAGCAGCAACAAAAATACAATGCATCACATACAAGGAAACCCAACAGGTTTGATAGTTGCCTTTTAATCAAAAACAATGGTAGCCACAGGAAAACATTCGAAGTGCTGAAACAAAAATACTGCCAATCAAGAATCTTATATCCACCAAAACTAACTTTAAATATGAAAGCAAAGTTAAGACATTCCCAGAGAATTTGGTGGTTATGGAATTGCCCTATAAGAAATAAAGGAAGTTCTTCAGGCTACAAGTTACACAGACAGCAATCTGAATCTACACGTAAAAACAAAAAGTACTAGTAGTAATCATGTGGGCAATTATGCAAGACCGTATAATCATATATTTATGCTGCTTCCTTCTTTTAAATGATTTAAAAAGCAATTAAATAAAATATGTGTATAATCATATTGTCATGCTTATAATATACACACAAAGGTAACACATCTCATAACAAGAGCATTAAAAAGGCAGGTGAAAATAAATCTGTATTGGAGGAAGAAAATGATACTGATGGTAACTTGAATCTAAGGGAAGAAATGAAAAGAACTAGAAATGGTAAATAAGATCAATATTTGAAACTCTATACATATATATTTTCTTTACTTTCAGTTTCTTTCAAAGACAAAATTATTTAAAGTGATAATTATAGAAATGAACTGGTCACTTTTTAATACACATAGACATGCTATGAATTAAAAACAGCACAAAAGAGAAGAAGGAAATGGAGCTAAATAGGAATAAAATTTAAATATCATTGAAATTAGATTAGTATAATTCTGAAGTAATTTGGATATGTAAACGTGTATACTGTAAGCTCAAGAACAACTAAGGAAATAATTCAAAAATTATATAGTTAAAAGGTTACTAAAGGAATTAAAATATTACACAAGAAAATACTCATTTTTTTCAGAGGAATAAAGAGGCAAGAGACATACCAAAAACAAAAAGCAAAATAGAATACATAAATCCATTCACATCAATAATAACATTAAACTTAAATAGATTAAATAATCCAGTCAAAAGGTAGACTTTTGAAAAAAATAACATCCAACTATATGCTGTCCAGTGGAGACAAATTTTGGATTGAAAGATAAACTGAATTGGAAGTAAAAATGTGGGGAAAGGTAAACCATGCATCCAACAATAAGACAGATGGACTTGCTATATTAACATCAGACAAAACAAATAATTGACAATGTTATCAATAAAGAGGGAACTAATAACAATTATATGATATATACACATACATATGACTTTCACAAGAACACCAAAACAATGAAGCAAAAACTGGGAAAATTAAAAAGGAGAAACAGACAGTTACAACAATAACACTTATGGATTTCATTACCCCAGTTTCAATGTTGCATAGAAAATTAAGAAGAGTGAGGATAGAGAAAACTTAAACCCCACCATAAAGCAGTTTACTTTAAAAACATCCCTAGAAAACTCCACCAAAAATAAGAGAATACACATTCTTTTGCATTGTACCTAATCAATTTTTGAGACCACATACAAAGGCAATAAAAGTCTTGACATATGTTAAAAAGTTTAAAATAGTATAATAAAATATGCTCTCTGGACACAATTGCTTGAATTAGAAATTAATACAGAGGATAATTCACGAAATTCACAAATACATGAATATTAAACAACCAATGGATTAAAGAAGGGATCACAAGGGAAATTAGAAAATACTCTGAGTTGAAGGAAAACAAAACTTTATTAACAAAATGTACAGGATGAAGCTAAAGCAGTGCTTAGAAGAACATTTAGACCTATATACACTTCTGCATTTTCAAGAGAAATACCTCTATCAATAGCTTAACCATCACTTTAAGAAACTAAAAAAAGAACTAATACAAACAAGAAGGAAGAAAATAGTAAAGATGAGAGTTCAAATGAATAAAACAGAATAGAGAAAACAAAAAACTCAAAAGTTGGTCCACTAAAAAAGTCAACAAAAGACATTTAACTAGATTAGGTTGACAAGAAGATGAGAACAAAGACTCAGTTACAAAAATTAAGAATTAAAGAGGTGGGATAACTAATAACAGAAACAAAATTATAGATGCATGCTATGGACAATTGATATAAAAAAACTAGATAGCTAGGATGAAATGGAAAAACTCCTAGAAAGACATAAACTATCAAAACTGACTCAGGAAGAAATACAGAATATGAATACACCTATACTGGAGATTGAGTTAGTACACAATTTAAAACTTCCCACAAAGGAAATTCCAGACCAAGATCATTTCAGTGACTAATTCTATAAATCTTATAAGGAAAAAATAATGACAATGCTTCACAAATCTTTTCTCAACTCATTCTATTAAACCAGAATTACTCTGACACCAAAACTGATAAAGACATCATAAGAAAAGAAAACTAGAGAATAATATATTATGAAGAATTCTTAATAATAATAATAATAATGGTGAAGCTGCTTTGAAAAACAATTTGGTAGTACCTCAAAATATTAAATATAGTTACCATGTGCCCTGCAATTCTACTCCTATGTATATTTCCAAGAAAAATGAAAACATATGTTCAAACTAAAACTACCAAATGGCAGCATTATTCATAACAGCCAAAAGGCAAAAATGCAAATATCATCAACTAATGAGCAGATAGTTAAAACAATGGAATACTATTTGGCAATAAAAAGAAATGATGCAGTAATAGATGAATAAGTTCTAGAGACGTAATGTTCAACTTGTATATATACAATTATAATTAATAAATGAGCCATGTACTTGAAATTTGCTGAAAGAGGAGATCTCAAATGTTCCCACCACACAGAAAGAAATGGTAACTATGTGTTAGCTAGCCTGATTGTGGTAATCATTTCATAATGTATACATATACCTTAAATATGTACAATTTTATCAATCACAACTCAAGAAAGAAGTACTGATACATGCAATATAACCTGATTGAAGCTCAATAACAGTATGCTTAATGAAAGAAATATCACAAAAGACCATATACTATATGAATCCATTTATATAAAATGTCCACATAAAGACAACAGAGACAGAAAAGAGACTAGTCATTGCCTATGGATTAGAAGTGCAGGGGAGACAGGAGAGTGACTGATAATTTGCACACACAGGGTTTCTTTGGGTGGATTACATAAATGTTCTAAATTTATATGTGGTGAGGCTAGAATAAAGATGGTGGAGTGAGAGGTGAGACAGAGAACTCCTCCCAAAACCACATATAATAAGAAAAAACAGTTAATACAAATAATCCTAAAAGAGCAATAGGAAAGAAGGCTGCACCAGACTGCATATACCTGGAGAAAAGAGCAAACCTCATGAAACAGAGTACTGTACCAAAGCCTTGATCCAGCAGGACACAAGCCCTCCCCTGTCCCAGTTCACTGGCGGGAGGAAGAGAAATGGACCAGGGAGGGGGTGGAAACCTAGGACTGCTGAACACCCATGCTGGAGATCTGCTTTGGGAGCACAAACCTACACTGCATGGTGCTCTGGAGATTAGTGGGGTTGGAAAACTAAGACAGGTGAAATACTTGGAGACACTGAGATTCCAGCCATTTGGGGAGGACAGGGATCCACACCCAGCTGCTCTGGGACAAAGGAAAGGCAGGTGGTCTGAGAGGCTTCCTAGCAGTGAGAAGGCTGCTGCAGAGGCAGGGATTGCACAGAGCTTGCTGCACGGGAGAAAGGATAGGTGGACAATGTTGTCTAGGCATGCCCCGCCAAACAGGTTGGGAACTTTCAGGACCTTCAGGCATACTATCCCCCTGGCTGGCTACTCATGTCTGAGGTCCTCCAATGTGATACACAGCCTGCTGTGCCTTCCTCCTGGCCTGCTGTCACTGGCACACAAACTGGCAGTCATTACCCTGGAGTCAGGCAAGAAAGAGGGAAGTCCCACCTAGAGCAGCTACAAACACAAAGCACAGAGGCTTACACCTGTGTGCTCAATGCACTGGATCTGACAATTGAGACAAGCACTGAAGCCAGAAAGCAGGAAACAGCTATTTCCTCCCCCCAGGCACCAGCACTGCTCCCCTGCAACACCTGAATCACTCCAGGGACTAAGCAGCTCCAGAGACTAGAGCTTCTGGGCACTAGAGGGCCACACATACAAATATGAAATGTCAAAGGAACCTGCTTCAGAACAAAATCTCACAAACACCAAAAAAGGCCCAAGTGAAACTGAACTCACCAATCTTCCTGAGAATTCAAAATAAAAATCATAAACATGCTCATGTAGGTACAGAAAAATATTGAAGAACTCAGGGAAGAATTTACAATGGGGATTAAATCACTCAGAAATTCTGGATCTGAAACAAAACATACAATGGAGGAATTTAAAAGCAGGCTAGATGTAGTAGAAGACATGGTAAATGGAATACAAATTAGACAAGAGGTATACAAAGAAGCTGATGCACAGAGAGAAAAAAAGGATCTCTAGGAATGAAAGAATATTGAGAAAAAATGTGTGTCTAATCCAAAGGGAACCATATTTGCATTATAGGGGTATCAGAAGAAGAAGAGAGAGAAAAAGAGATAGAAAGTGTCTTTGAGGAGGCAATTGCCAAAACTTCCCCAATCTGGGGAAGGAGATAGTCTCTCAGGCCATGGAGGTGCACAGATATCCCAACACAAGGGCCCAAGGAAGACAAGTCAAAGACATATAATAATTAAAATGACAAAGATCAAGGATAAGGACAGACATTTAAAAGCAGCTAGACAGAGAAAAAAGATCACATACAAAAGAAAACCATCAAGCTATCATCAGAATTCTCAAAAGAAACCTTACAGGCCAGAAGGGAGTGGCATGATATATTTAAAGCAATGAAACAGAAGGGCCTTGAAGCAAGACTACTCTATCCAGCAAAATTATCATTTAAATTTGAAGGAGGGATTAAACAATTTCAGATAAGCAAAAGCTGAAAGATTTCACCTCCTACAAACCATCTCTGTAGTGTATTTCGGAGGGACTGCTATATATGGAAGTGTTCTTAAAGCTAAATAGCTGTCACCAGGGGAAATAAAACCACAGTAAAGAGAGTAGAACAATTAATTACTAAGCAGAAGCAAAATCAAAACAACTACCCCTAAGTCAATCAAGGGATAGACAAACAGTACAGAATATGATACCTAATATATAAAGAATAGAGGAGGAAACAAAAGAAGGAAAAGAAAAAAACCTTTAGGTTGTGTTTGTAATAGCATAAAAAGTGAATTAAATTAGACTGTGAGATAGTAAGGGAATTACCATTGAACCTTTGGTAACCACAAATCTAAGCCCACAGTGGCAGTAAGTACACACCTATGAATAATCACCCTAAATGTAAATGGTCTGAATGCACCAATCAGAAAACACGGAGTCACTGAATGGATAAAAAAAAAACAAGACCCATCTATATACTTCCAACAAGAGACTCACTTCAAACCCAAAGACATACACAGACTGAAAGTAAAGGGATGGAAAAAGATATGTCATACTACAAATAGGGAGAAAAAAGCAGGAGCTCAAGTATTTGTATCAGACAAATAGACTTTAAAACAATGAAATCACAAGAGACAAAGAAGTATATTACATAATGATAAAGAAGTCAGTCCAACAAGAGGATATAACTATTATAAATATCTATGCACCCAACACAGGATTACTTATGTATGTGAAACAAATACTAACAGAATTAAGGAAAAAATAGAATGCAATGAATTCATTTTAGTATACTACAACACACAACTCACTCCAAAAGACAGATCAACCAGACAGAAAATAAATAAGGAGACAGAGGCACTAAACAACATATTAGAACATGTGAACCTAACAGACATGTACAGAACACTCCATCCAAAAGCAATGGGATACACATTCTTCTCAAGTGCACATGGAACATTTTCAATAATAAATTATATACTAGGCCACAAAAAGTGCCTCAGGAAATTTATAAAGATGGAAATAATAAAAACCGGCTGCTCAGACCACAAAGGTATGAAACTAGAAAAACATTACACAAAGAAAACAAATAGCCCACAAACACATGGTGGCTTAATAACATGCTCCTAAATAATCATGGATCAATGACCAAATAAAAACAGACATAAAGCAATACATGAAGACAAATGACAACAATAATTTAACACCACAAAATCTGTGGGATGCAGCAAAGGCTGTATTAACAGGGAAGTATATTGCAATACAGACCTACATCAGGAAAGAAGAACAATCCCATATGAACAGTCCAAACTCAAAGTTAACAAAACTAGAAAAAGAAGAACAAATGAGGCCCAAAGTCAGTAGAAGGAGGGACATAATAAAGATTAGAGCAGAAATAAATAAAATCTAGAAGAATAAAGCAATAGAAAGAATCAATGAAAGCAGGAGCTGATTCTTCAAGAAAATTAATAAAGTAGATAAACCCCTAGCCAGACTTATGAAGGAAAAAAGAGTCTACACACATAAACAGAATCAGAAATGAGAAAGGAAAAATCAGTACAGACAACACATAATTCTTTGTATTATGTGTTATTATGAGAGAATTATGAGAGAATACTATGAAAAATTATGTGCTAACAAACTGGATAACCTAGAAGAAATGGATAGCTTTCTACAAAAATACAATCTTCCAAGGTTGACCCAAGAGGAAACAGAAAATCTCAGTAGACTAAATACCAGCAAAAAATTGAATTTGTAATTTAAAAATTACATAAGAAAAAAACTCCTGGACCAGATGGTTTCACTGCTGAATATCATCAAACATCTAGTGAACATCTAATTCCAATCCTTCTTAAAGTTATCCAAAAAGTGAAAGAGGTAGTACTCCCAAACTCATTCTACAAGGCCAGCATCACTCTAATACAAAAACCAGGCAAAAACACTGGGAAAAAAGAATATTACAGACCAATATCCCTGAAAAACATAGATGCAAAAATGCTCAACAAAATATTAGCAAACAACATTAAAAAATACATCAAAAAGATCATCCATCATGATCAAGTAGGATTTATTTCTGGGATGCAAGGATGGTTCAACATTTCAAAATCCATCAACATAATTCACCATATCAACTAAAAGAAGGACAAAAACTACAAGATTATCTCAATAGATGCTGAAAAAGCATTCAACAAAAGTCAACATCCATTCTTGATAAAAACTCTCAACAAAATGGGTATAGAAGGCAAGTATTTCAACATAATAATGACCATATATGACAAACTCACCGCCAACATCATACTTAACAGTGAGAAGCTGAAAGCCTTTCCTTTAAGGTTGGGAACAAGACAAGTAGGCCACTCTCTCCACTTTTTTTCAACATAAGTCTGGAGATCCTTGCCAGAAGAATTAAACACAAAGAAATAAAGGACATCCAGGTAGGTAAGGAAGATCTTAAACTGTCCCTGATTGCAGATAACATGAGATTGCACATAAAAACCCTAAAGAATCCACTCCAAAAGCACTAGATCTAATATCTGAATTCAACAAAGTTGCTGGATACAAAATTAATACACAGATGTCTGTTGCATTTCTATAAAATAGTGATGAATTAGCAGAAAGAGAAATCAGGAAAACAATTCCATTCACAATTGCATCAAAAAGAATAAAATACCTAGGAATAAATCTAACCAAGGAAGTGAAAGATCTATACCCTGAAAACTACAAGACAGTCATGAGAGAAATTAAAGAAGATACCAATAAATGGAAACACATCCCATATTCATGGATAGGAAGAATTAATATTGTCAAAATGGCCATCCTGCCAAAAGCAATCTATAGATTCAATGCAATTCATATCAAAATAACAATAGTATTCTTCAACGAACTAGAGTAAATCATTCTAAAATTCATATAGAACCATAAAAGACCCTGAATGGCCAAAGCAATCCTGAGAAGTAAGAATAAAGTGGTGGGAGGGAATTACGCTCCCCAACTTCAAGCTCTGCTACAAAGCCACAGTAATCAAGACAATTTGGTACTGACACAAGAACAGAACCATAGACCAATGGAACAGACTAAAGAGCCTAAATATAAACCCAAGTTTATATGATCAATTAATATGTGATGAAGGAGCTATGGACATAAAGTGGGGAGATGACAGCCTCTTCAATAACTTTGTTGGCAAAAAAGAGAGCTACATGCAAGGGAATGAAACTGGATTATTGTTTAAACCCATAAACAAAAGTAAACTCGAAATGGATCAAAGACCTGAATGTAAGTCATGAAACCATAAAACTCTTAGAAGACAACACAGGCAAAATTCTCCTGAGTATAAACATGGGCAACATCTTCCTGAACGCATCTCCTTCATCAAGGGAAACAAAAGCCAAGATGAACACATGGGACTACAGCAAACTAAAAAGCTTCTCTATGGAGAAGGATACCATCAACAGAACCAAAAGACATCCTACAGTATGGGAGTTTATATTCGTAAATGATATATCTGACAAGGGGTTAACATCCAAAATATATAAAGAACTCACACACCTGAAAACCCAAAAATCAAATAACCTGATTAAAAAATGGGCAGAGTATATGAAAAGACAATTCTCTAAAGAAGAAATTCAGATGATCAACAGACACATGGAAAGATGCTCCACATCATTCATCATCAGAGCAATGCAAATTAAAATCACAATGAGTTATCACCTCACACCAGTTAGGATGGCCAGCATCAAAAAGACTAAGAACAACAAATGCTGGCGAGGATGCAGAGAAAAGGGAACCCTCCCACACTGTTGGTCAGAATGTAAAGTAGTTCAACCATTGTGGAAAGCCATATGGAGATTCCTCAAAAAACTAAAAGTAGAAATGCCATTTGACCCAGGAATTCCACTCCTAGGTATTTACCCAAAGAAAACAGCTTCTCAGATTCAAAAAGACATATGCACCCCTATGTTTATTTCTATTTATGTTTTTATTCAATTTATTATCATTAATCTACAGTTACATGAAGAACACTATGGTCACTAGACTCCCCCCTTCACCAAGTCCCCCCCTGACCACCCCATTCACAGTCACTGTCCATTAGCGTAGTAAGATGCTGTAGACTCACTACTTGTCTTCTCTGTGTTGCACATCCCTCCCTATGCCCCCCAACATTAAATATGCTAATCGTAAGGCCCCCTTTCTTTTTCCCTGCCGTTATCCCTCCCTTCCCACCCCTCCTGCCCAGTCCCTTTGGTAACAGTTAGTCCATTCTTGGGTTTTGTGATTCTGCTGCTGGTTTTTTCCTTCAGTTCTTCTTTGTTCTTACACTCCACATATGAGTGAAATCATTTGGTACTTGTCTTTCTCTGCCTGGCTTATTTCACTGAGCATAATACCCTCTAGCTCCATCCATGTTGTTGCAAATGGTAGTATCTGCTTTTTTTCTTATGGCTGAGTAATATACCATTGTGTATATGAACCACATCATTTTTATTAGATTTTTTAAATGATTTTTATGTATCATTAATCTACAATTACATGAGGAACATTTTGCTTACTAGACTCCCTGCATCACCAAGTCCCCCCACATCCCCCATTACAGTCTCTTTCCATTAGCATACTAAGATGCTGTAGAATCACTACTTGTCTTCTCTGTGTTGCACAGCCCTCCCTGTGCCTCCCCCTCATTATTCATGCTAATGATAATGCCCCCTTTCTTCTGTTTTTTTGAAGAACATTATGTTTACTGGGCTCTAACCTACAACAAGTCCCCACCACAAACCCCATCACAGTCACTACCCATTAGCATAGTAAGATGTTGTAGAATCACTACTTGTCTTCTCTGTGTTGCACAGCCCTCCCCTTTCCCCCATATCCCACATTATACATGCTAATCATAATACCCCCTTTCTTCTTCCCCATCCTTATCCCTCCCTATCCTCCCATTCTCCCCAGTCCCTTTCCCTTTGGTAACTGTTAGTACATTCTTGGGTTTTGTGATTCTGCTGCTGTTTTGTTCCTTCAGTTTTTCTTTGTTCTTATACTCCAAATATGAGTGAAATCATTTGTTGCTTGTCTTTCTCTGCCTGGCTTATTTCACTGAATATAATACCCTCTAGTTCCATTCATGTTGTTGCAAATGGTAGGATTTGTTTTCTTCTTATGACTGAATAATATTCCATTCTGCACATGTCCCACATTTTCTTTATCCATTCATCTATTGATAGACACTTAGGTTACTTTCATTTCTTGGCTATTGTAAATAGTGCTGCGATAAACATAGGGGCGCATCTGTCTTTTTCAAACTGGAGTGCTGCATTCTTAGGGTAAATTCCTAGAAGTGAAATTCTTGGGTCAAATGGTATTTCTATTTTGAGCTTTTCGAGGAACCTCCATAATGCTTGCCACAATGTTTGAACTAATTTACATTCCCACCAGCAGTGTAGGAGGATACCCCTTTCTCCACATCCTCGCTAACATTTGTTGTTGTTTGTCTTTTGGATGGTGGCCATCCTTACTGGTGTGAGGTGATATCTCATTGTGGTTTTAATCTGCATTTCTCTGATAATAGCGATGTGGAGCATCTTTTCATGTGTCTGTTGGCCATCTGAATTTCTTCTTTGGAGAACTGTCTGTTCAGCTCCTCTGTCCATTTTTTAATTGGATTATTTGCTTTTTGTTTGTTGAAGTGCATGAGCTCTTTATATATTTTGGATGTCAAGCCTTTATCAGATCTGTCATTTACGAATATATTCTCCCATACTGTAGGTACATCATACTTTTTGTTCTATTGATGGTGTCCTTTGCTGTACAGAAGCTTTTCAGCTTGATATTGTCCCACTTGTTCATTTTTGCTTCTGTTTTCCTTGCCTGGGGAGATATGTTCATGAAAAAGTCACTAATGTTTATGTTCAAGAGATTTTTGCCTATATTTTTTTCTAAGAGTTTTATGGTTTCATGACTTACATTCAGGTCTTTGATCCATTTTGAATTTACTTTTGTGTATGGGGTTAGACATTGATCCAGTTTCATTCTCTTACATGTAGCTGTCCAGTTTTGCCAGCACCATCTGTTGAAGAGACTGTCATTTGCCCATTGTATGTCCATGGCTCCTTTATCAAATATTAATTAACCATATATGTTTGAGTTATGTCTGGAGTCTCTAATCGGTTCCACTGATCTGTGGTTCTGTTCTTGTGCCAGTACCAAATTGTCTTGATTACTATGGCTTTGTAGTAGAGCTTGAAGTTGGGGAGTGAGATCCCCGCCACTTTATTCTTCTTTCTCAGGATTGCTTTGGCTATTCGGGATCTTTGGTGTTTCCATATGAATTTTTGAACTGTTTGTTCCAGTTCATTGAAGAATGTTGTTGGTAATTTGATAGGGATTGCATTGAATCTGTACATTGCTTTGGGCATGATGGCCATTTTGACTATATTAATTCTTTCTAGCCAAGAGCATGGGATGAGTTTCCATTTGTTAGTGTCCTCTTTAATTTCTCGTAAGAGGATCTTGCAGTTTTCAGGGTATAGGTCTTTCAGTTCTTTGTTTAGGTTTATTCCTATGCATTCATTCTTTTTGATGCAATTATGAATAGAATTGTTTTCCTGATTTCTCTTTCCATTGGTTCATTGTTAGTGTATAGGAAAGCCACAGATTTCTGTGTGTTAATTTTATATTCTGCAACTTTGCTGTATTCTGATATCAGTTCCAATAGTTTTGGAGTGGAATCTTTAGGGTTTTTTATGTACAATATCATGTCATCTACAAATAGTGACAGCTTAACTTCTTCTTTACCAATCTGGATTCCTTGTATTTCCTTGTTTAGTTTAATTGCCATGGCTAGGACCTCCAGTACTATGCTAAATAACAGTGGGGAGACTGGGCATCCCTGTCTTGTTTCCAATCTCAGAGGAAGAGCTTTCAGCTTCTCGCTGTTCAGTATGATGTTGCCTGTGGATTTGTCATATATGGCCTTTATTATGTTGAGGTACTTGACCTCTATACCCATTTTGTTGTGAATTTTTATCATGAATGGATGTTGAATTTTGTCAAATGCTTTTTCAGCACCTATGGAGATGACCATGTGGATTTTGTCCTTCTTTTTGTTGATGTGGTGGATGATATTGATGGATTTTTTAATGTTGTACCATCCTTGCATCCCTGGGATGAATCCCACTTGGTCGTGGTGTATGATCCTTTTGATATATTTTTGAATTCGGTTTGCTAATATTTTATTGAGTATTTTTGCATCTATGTTCATCAGGGATATTGGTCTGTAATTTTCTTTTTTGGTGGGATGTTTGCCTGGTTTTTGTATTAGGGTGATGTTGGCTTCATAGAATGAGTTTGGGAGTATTCCCTCCTCTTCTATTTTTTGGAAAACTTAAAGGACAATGGGTATTATATCTTCTCTGTATGTCTGATAAAATTCTGAGATAAATCCATCTGGCCTGCGGTTTTTTTTCTTGGGTCGTTTTTTGATTACCACTTCAATTTCTTTGCTGGTAATTGATTTTTTTAGATTTTGTGTTTCTTCCGTGGTCAGTCTTGGAAGGTTGTATTTTTCTAGGAAGTTGTCCATTTCTTCTAGGTTTTCCAAATTCATAGCATATAGGTTTCATAGTAGTCTCTAATAATTCTTTGTATTTCTGTTGGGTTCATCATGATGTTTCCTTTTGTGTGTCTGATTCTGTTGATGTGTGTTGATTCTCTTTTTCTCTTAGTAAGTATGGCTAGAGGCTTATCTATTTTGTTTATTTTCTCAAAGAACCATCTCTTAGGTTTATTGATTTTTTCTATTGTTTTATTTTTCTCAATTTTATTTCTTCTCTGATATTTATTATGTCCCTCCTTCTGCTGACTTTAGGCCTCATTTGTTCTTCTTTTTCCAATTTTGATAATTGTGACATTAGACTATTCATTTGGGTTTGTGCTTCCTTATTTAAATATGCCTGGATTGCTATATACTTTCCTCTTAAGACTGCTTTCACTGCGTCCCCCAGAAGTTGGGTCTTTGTGTTGTTGTCATTTGTTTCCATATATTGCTGGATCTCCATTTTAATTTGGTCGTTGATCCATTGACTATTTAGAAGCATGTTGTTAAGCCTCCATGTGTTTGTGAGCCTTTTTGATTTCTTTGTACAATTTATTTCTAGTTTTATACCTTTGTGGTCTGAAAAGTTGGTTGGTAGGATTTCAATCCTTTGGAATTTACTGAGGCTCTTTTTGTGGCCTATTATGTGGTCTATTCTGGAGAATGTTCCATGTGGACTTGAGAAGAATGTGTATCCTGTTGCTTCCATCTGTTCTAGTGTGTTGCTCAGTGCCTCTGTGTCCTTACTTATTTTCTGTCTGGTGGATCTGTCCTTTGGAGTGAACGGTGTGTTGAAGTCTCCTAAAATGAATGCATTGCATTCTATTTTCTCCTTTGGTTCTGTTAGTATTTGTTTCACATATACTGGTGCTCCTGTGTTGAATGCATATACATTTAGAATGGTTATATCCTCTTGTTGGATTGAGCCCTTTATCATTATGTAGTGTCCTTCTTTATCTCTTGTTACTTTCTTTGTTTTGAAGTCTATTTTTTCTGATACTAGTACTGCAACACCTGCTTTTATCTCCCTATTGATTGCATGAAATATCCTTTTCCATCCCTTGACTTTTAGTCTGTGCATGTCTTTGGGTTTGAGGTGAGTCTCTTATAAGCAGAATATAGATGGTCTTGTTTTTTATCCATTCAGTGACTCCATGTCTTTTGATTGGGGCATTCAGTCCATTTACATTTAGGGTGATTATCAATAGGTATGTACTTATTGCCATTTCAGGCTTTAGATTCATGTTTACCAAAGGTTCCAGGTTACTTTTCTTACTGTCTAAGAGTCTAACTTAACTCACATAGTATGCTGTTACAAACACAATCTAAGGGTTCTTTTCTATTTCTCCTCCTTTTTCTTCCTCCTTCATTCTTTATATATTAGGTATCAAATTCTGTACTTTTTGTCCGTCCCTTGATTGACTTTGAGGATAGTGAATTTAATTTTGCATCTGCTTTGTAATTTGCTGTTCTACTTTCTTCACTGTGGTTTTATTACCTCTAGTGACAGCTATCCAACTCTAGGAACACTTCCATCTATAGCAGTCCCTCCAAAATAGACTGTATAGATGGTTTGTGGGAGGTAAATTCTCTCAGCCTTTGCTTATCTGAAAATTGTTTAATCCCTCCTTCAAATTTAAATGATAATCTTGCCAGATAAAGTAATCTTGGTTCCAGGCCCTTGTGCTTCATGGCATTAAATACATCATGCCGCTCCCTTCTGGCCTGTAAGGTTTCTGCTGAAAAGTCTGATGTTAGCCTGATGGGCTTTCCTTTGTATGTGATCTTATTTCTGTCTCTGGCTGCTTTTAGCAGTCTGTCCTTATCCTTGATCTTTCCCATTTTAATTACTATGTGTCTTGGTATTGTCTTCCTTGGGTCCCCTGTGTTGGGAAATCTGTGGATCTCCATGGCCTGAGAGACTATATCCTTCCCCAGATTGGGGAAGTTTTCAGCAACTACCTCCTCAAAGACACTTTCTATCCCTTTCTCTCTCTCTTCCTCTTCTTCTGGTATCCCTATAATGTGAATATTGTTCTGCTTGGATTGGTCACACAGTTCTCTCAATATTCTTTCATTCTTAGAGATCCTTTTTTCTCTCTGTGCCTCAGCTTCTTTGTATTACTCTTCTCTAGTTTCTATTTCATTTATTGTCTCCTCCACCATATCCAACCTGTTTTTAATACCCTCCATCATGCTCTTCAATGATTGGATCTCTGACCTGAATTCATTCCTGAGTACTTGGATGTCTTTCTGTATTTCCATTAGAATGTTGATGATTTTTATTTTGAACTCCCTTTCAGGAAGAGTCATGAAGTCCATATCATTTAAATCTTTCTTGGGAGCTGTAGTAATAATTTTACTCTGGACAAGGTCACTTTGGCGTTTCATGTTTGCATATGGCACCCTCTAGTGTCCAGAAGCTCTATTCTGGAGCTGCTCAGCCCCTGAAGCAATGTCGGGGGTCACAGGGGAGCAGTAGTGGTGCCTGGGGGGAGGAAAGAGCTGTTCCCCACCTCCCAGCTGCTGTGCCAGTCTCCACTGCCTGAGCCAGTGGGCCAGTCACGCAGGTATAAGTTTTTGTCCCAGAGTAGCCGGATATGGATCCCTGCTTTCCACAAGTGGCCAGAATCCCAGTCTCCCCAGGAACTCTGCCTGTATTAACTTCCCAACTCGGTAGTCATGCGAGTCTCATGAAAACACCTTGAAATGTAGGTTTGTGCTCCCAGTGCAGATCTCCGGAGCTAGGTATCCCAAGCCTTCCACTCCCTCCCTGCTCTGTTTCTCTTCCTCCCGCTGGTGAGCTGGGGTGGGGGAGGGGCTCGGGTCCCATGGAGCCACAGCTCTGGTACTTACCCCATTCGGTGAGGTCTGCTCTTTTCTCCAGGTGTGTGCAGTCTGACGCCATACTCTTTCCTGTTGCTCTCTCAGGATTAGTTGTGCCAACTAAATTTTCTAATTGTATCCAGTTTTAGGAGGAAGCCTCTGTCTCTCCTCTCACACCACCATCTTTAATCCAATCTCCCCTGTGTTTACTGCAGCACTATTTACAATAGCCAAGAAATGGAAGCAACCTAAATGTTCATCAGTAGATGAATGGATAACGAAGAGGTAGTACATCTACACAATGGAATACTATTCATCCCTAAGAAAGAAACAAATCCTACCATTTTCAAAAACATGGATATGAAGACTCCAATAAGGGCCTATTCATTACCAAAAGAGGGCAATGGGGTGGACAGGTGTGGAGGGAGAGAGAAGGAGATTGTAGGGTATCATGATTGCTGCACATAGTGTGTGTGGGGTCACAGGGAAGACAGTGTAGCTCAGAGAAGACAAATAGGGACTCCGTAGCATCTTACTACACTGATGGACAGATGGGCAGTGACTGCAATGGGATATGGAGGGGGGACTCGATAATAAGGGTGAATGTAATAACCACATTGTTTTTCTTGTGAAACATTCATAAGAGTGTATATCAGTGATACCTTTATAAATAAAAGGAAAAAATTATATGTGGGAATGATTTTACAACTCCATGAATATGTTAAGAACCATTTAATTGTCTAATTTAAATGGCTGAGTTTTATGGTTTGTGAATCGCATCTCAACAAAGCTGCTTTTCAGAAAGCCTTTCCAGGAAAATGGCAATGAAGACAGAAAAATAGAAAACACATTCTTTGTAAGATGACATATCCTAAGGGAAGACAGGAACCTTCTCTAATTCAGACCTATACTCCAATATTGGGCTAAATTTATCTAGGCCCTGAAGCAGGGGAAGAGCTCTTTAACATTGAAGTACCATGGCTTTATAGTTAGATCCAAGTTTAAATCCCAGCTCTGCCAAGTACTAGCATCATGGTCTCAATTTACTCATCCATAAAATAAAAACAAACATAATTTACAGTAATTAAGAGGTTTCAAAAGAATGTATAAAGCATCTATCACTGAGCATAATGTACAGGGAACATTTAACAAATCAAAGTACTGCTATTATTGTTGTTACATTCAGAATTTTGCTGAATACCACTAATTGAACTAATTAATATTAACATCCTGTTTCAGAATGGTGATGATACCAATGTACTCTGAGATACATATAATGGGAACTCCAATCTAATTGTAAGTTCTACAGCCCAAATTGAATTTCAGCAAACAATTTTTGAAGACTATTTGCGAAGTTTCTGTTTATATTCCATATACCTTCTGGTTCCAAATTCTGCCCCTCTGTAGTTTCCATTAGGAGGAATCACAAAACAAAATGCTAGAAACAGTGTCACACAAATGAATATTGTCATAGCATACCTTTCAGAATCACTGAAAATCAGTAACTATAATTCCAGGGTACATGGGAAATACCACGAAAAAAACATATTTCCTCAGGTTAGATTCACATAAATTATGTAAAAAGTTACTAGGAATCAAGAAAGACCATCTTTTCATATTACAGTTCATTAGTCAGTCTCAGGGTGATGCTTAAAAGTAAAGACAAAATATTACCTGAGTAATTAGTATTGATAGAACTAGGAATCTAATCTGGACCAGGATGCTAAAATTTCTACTGTGCAATACTACAAAGTAAACTGCCACCAATATTGAGGAATATGCTCATAAAATTTTTATGCACCTCTATTTTAACACTTTGGATTTCAATTATTCACTTACACATTAGTCTTTCCTTAATACCTAGTGAAATCTTGACTCTAGAAATTATTTATGTTTGTAGCTTCATGCTTCTAGCATGCATAACTCATAATAGAAATTCAGTAAATATTTGCTGGAATGAATGTTAAGTGAGAGAACATGTAGAAGAACTTCAGTGGAGAATATCTTTTGTTATCCCAGGAGCAAAAATATTCACTCACAGTTATTTCATTTTGGGGTCCAGATCAGTAATGTGAATTCAATATAATTCACCAAATATTTGTTAGACAGCTACTGTGTTAGGTATTATAATAGATATTAAAAAGTAATGTAAATAAATTCAGAAAATAGTAACAAAAAATCACTGGCCTTGACATCCTCATACAAAAATAGGAAAATAAAAGTAGGGAAATAAAATATTCCCACAAGATGGTGGAATAGGAAGATCCTAAACTCACATCTTCCCCTGGACACACTAAAATATACAACTAAATACAGAACTATCCTTGAGAATGAACTGAAGACTAAAAGAACAAAGCTTACACCACTAAAGATATGAAGAAAAAGCCACATCAAGAAAGATAGGAAAACCAGAAATGCAGTTTAGTCAGGACCCATATCCCCGACATGGCAAGGCACAGGTGGGAGGGATATCACCACCACAGAGGCCCCCACTGAGGAATTATGTGTCCAAGAACCACATCAGACTTCACAGCCCAGGAGAACTACACCAGAAAGATGAGCACCCACAACTTTTGGCTTTGAAAGCCAATGGCACCTGTGTCCAGGAGAGCTAGACAACATTAGGAAACTGAGACTGTACTCTCAAAGGGCACATGCACAATCTCACTTGCTATGAGTTCCAGCCCAGAAGCAGCACTATGAAAAGTGCCTGAGCTATATATGAAGATAAACTGACTAATTCCAGGTCATTTGCTGGAGGCTGAAGTATCTACTAGAACATTCTCTAGAGATAGAAGCATTTTTTTCTTTCTCTCTTTTTTTTTTTTTTTACTTCCCTTCTACCTAGCTGGTCCAGCACTCATAGCTACCATTTCTGACATGCTCAACCCACACTGACATTAATCTGTGGACTGTCCTGGCCCAACTTACCCATCTGGGCCTGGAGCCCCTCAAAAATGCCCCCATGTTGGGGACAGGGGGCAAGCCTGCACACTAGAAAGCTTGTAACAGTTGCAACCATAACTCAACAGTCAGCCAGAAGCCTACTACACTCACCAACACACTTGCAGCTGTCATAACCAGACCTCACAGCCAGTCACACTGGGGGCCACCATAGGCAAGCAGAAAACATGGAACATTCAGTGCTAGACCTTGCAAACAGTGGTACTGAGGAACAGCCCATACATGACCAAACCCATACTAATCATGACCCAGTCACAACAGAAGGGTGCATGCAGTCAAGACATACCCCTGGGCACCTAGTTTGGGTGACCAAAGGAGTTTGTACTACTGGGTCCCACAGGATACCTTCTGCATAAAGCCAATCCTTCAAGACAAGGAGATGTAAGTAATCTATGCAATACATAGAGAAAAAGAGATAAAACATGAAGACAGAGGAATATGTTCCAAATGAAAGAGTAAGACAAAACCTCTGAAAACGAATTAAATGAAATATAGATAAGCAACCTACCAGATAAAGACTTCACAATAATGGTCTTAAACATGATCACAAACTAAGGAAACAAATGTTTGGACACAATGAGAACTTCAACAAAGAGACAGAAATTATAAAAAATAACCAACCAGAGATGAAAAGTACAATAACGGAAATGAAAAATAGACTAAAGGGAATCAACAGCAGATTAGATGATGCAGGATAGATGTTGGATCACTAGTCTAGAAGACAAGGTAGTGAATATCACGTATGTGGAACAACAAAAAGATAAAAGAATCCTGCCCCAAAATAAGTATAGTTTAGGAATCTCTCAATATCAAGTGCACTAACATTCATATTATATGGATCCCAGAATGAGAAAGAGAGATAAAGGGACAGAAAAATGGTTTGAAGAAATAATGTCTGAAAGCTTCCCTAAACTATCTGGTGAAGAAAACAGATATCCAAGTCAGGGTTCCCAAAGAAAAGATGAACCCAAAGATATCCAAACCACGATACATTATAAGCAAACTGAAAACAATTAAAGAGGATGTAAAAAGCAGCAAGAGAAAAACAACTAGTTATGTACAATATGTTCCCATAAAACTATCAGCTGATATTCAGTAGAAACTTTAAAGGACAGAAGTGAGTGGAATAATATATTCAAAGGGTTAGATAGGAAAAACTTATGATCAAGAATACACTACCCAACAAGGCTATTATGCAGAACTCAAGGAGAAATATGCTGATTCCAAGACAAACAAAAGTTAAAGGACTTCATCAGAAACAAACGGGCTTTACAAGAAAGGTTAAAGGTACTTTTTTAATGAAAAGGAACAATCAAAACTAGAAATAAGGAAATGATGAAAGAAAATGTATTATTGGTTAAAGTAAGTATATAGTAAAGGTAGCAAATCAAACATCTATATAGCTAATATGAAGATTTAAAAAAACAGTATTGGTAAGCTCATCTAGAGTTTCAGGAAGATGGTAGCATAAAAAGACCATGAACCCACCTCCTTCCAGTTACACACTGAATCTACACCTACACACAGAGAAATTCATCTTGCAGAAGAACAGAGGATTGAGTAAACAACTTCTGAACAGTGAGTGACAGAAAGATCACATAAACAGGAGGAGAGACAGAGACGAGTAACAAAAGGAACACCAACCACAGCACAACCTGTGGTAGGATGGCATATCACTGAGGGACCTGGACACAGACTCCCTGCCTTGAGGCACAGGAAAAAGCCATGCTCTAAAGTATATCAAGACTATAAGTGAAAAAAACACATTTTTACAACTTAAGCATCCACTATTTTGTGGGTAAACTGTTGGAACTCTCTCCAGGATTGGAGGTGCTGGTAAGTGCCACTGATTGCATTCCTTCCCTCACATTGATACTGCCACAGGTTGTAGGGTTCAGATGCACACAGCAATTCCAGACTTCATCTAGGTGGCCTCCTAGCTGTGACTGCCAACCAGACATGCCTGGGATCTAGCAGCCTCACAGGGCAATACCAGAAGAAGCACTTGCCAAGCTCACCCCATCCAAGCCCACTCCAAAGATCCCCAGAGCATGACACCCAGCCACCTCCTGCCATCTGCCAGTGATCCCCACCAGCGAGATAGTGGGGAATCCCCTAGAGAGTATACATGCCTGCAGTGATACCATGAGCATGAGCCAGCCACCACTGATATAGGGGTTCCCCAAAGACAACCTAATGAATGGGAGAATATACTTGTAAATGATATAACTGATAAGGGGGTAATACGCAAAATATATAAAGAACTCAGCAACTCAACTATTAAAACACAAACAACCCAATTAAAAAATGAGCAGAAGAACTAAATAGACATTTCTCCAAGAAGACATACAGATGGCGAACAAACACTTGTAAAGATGCTTATCATCACTAATTATCAGGGAAATGCAAATAAAATCTATAATGATATATCACTTCACACCAGTAAAAATGGCTAAGGTCAAAAAAACAAGAAATAACAAGTGTTAGTGAAAATATTAAAAAAAGGGAATCCTGATACATCGTTGGTGGGAATGTAAATTGGAACAGCCACTATGGAAGAAGTATAAAGGTTTCTCAAAAAACTAAAAATAGAAATACCATATGACCCAGCAATTCCATTTCTGGGAATTTAACCCAAAACATTAAATTATTAATTTGAAAAGACATATGCACCTCTATGTTCATTGCAGTATTATTTACAATAGCCAAGATATGGAAGCAACCATATCGTCCATCAATAGATAAAAGTATAAAGATGTGGTACATAGACGCAATGGAATATTACTCAGCCATAATAAAGAATAAAATATCGCCATTTGCAACATGGATAGACAGAGGGTATTATGCTAAGCGACGTAAGCCAGTCAGAGAAAGGCAAATCCCATGTGGTTTCACTTATATGTCTGAAAACCAAAATAAACAAACAAAACAGAAATAGATTCATAAAAAAAAAAGAATGGACTGTTGGTTACCATGGCAGAAGAGGTGGAACAGGTGAAATAGGTGAAGGGGATAAAGAGGGACAAACTTCAAATTATAAGTTAGTGACAGGGATTTAAGTACAGCATAGAGAATATAGCTAGTAATATTATAATGTCTCTTACTGATGGCAATAGATGGTAACTACATTAACCATGGTGAGCATTTAGCTATGTATATAATCACCAAATCACTATTTTGCTCATCTGAAACCAATATGTAGTATATTAAGTATATTTCAATATTTTTTAACAATTAAAATTATCAAGCTAAGACAAATATTAGCCACAAAGATAACTAAGATTTAATATTCTCAAACCATAAAGAACTCAGATATACCACTGGAAAAACATTAAACTCCAACAGAAAAATTACATGAACAGACAATTCACAGAGGCAAAAAAGTGAATGTTCACAAATACATGAAATAAGTTCAACCTTAACCAATGACCAAAGAAATCCAAATTACAACAAAAGGCCATGTTTTGCTATGAGAATATTTCAGTGCCAATAGTGATTGTTCTCAATACTGGTTGAGTATATAGTGACTTTCTCACAGTATCTGTACAAGCTTATATTGGTACAACCTTTCTAAAAAGAAACACACTTTAAGGGCCCCCAAAATATTTCAGATCCTTTGAAATTTTAATTTGACGTCTAAGTATGGTATCCTCAGGCAATGAAGACAAAAACGTATGTACAATGATGTAAAATGCAGCATTATACACAATAACATTAGCTACTAAATGTTCAACAATAGGGAAAACCAATAATTTCAGTCACTGAATACTATTCTGTCACATGAGTTATTTAAATTATGTTTTTAAACACTTACTGACTTAAGAAAATGTTCATGGTATAATGAAAAGTAAAAAGCATAAACATTTTTTTCACTTTATAAATAATTTCAATCATCAATTTTTTTATTGTTTTCCTGAGGTTTTCTATAAATCAGAAGGAAATATGCAGCTTAATAGAATTTAGTTCTAGCTGGTACAATTAAAGTTTCTAAATTACAGATTATCTTATTTGCTTCACTGTATCTTTTATACATTTCCAATAATGTATATGTGACTGTTTTAATATTTAAAAGTGACTTTTAAAATTGAAAACATTTGACTTGGTTTTGCCTTATGCCCTCATCATATTCTAAGCTTTGGGAAGAAACATTCCTAAATTAGCTTACCATTAAAGTTTCACTAAGCAATGATAGAATTTTGATACCTTAACATTCACTTAGTTCTCTTATTCTGATAGTATTTAAAGTTATTCTGAACCTCAAAAGAGTAAGATTTTTAGAAACCAAGATAGTAATTTTAGCTAGTATAATCGAAAATTTATACTAGTAATCTTGTAAGTTATCATCAAGAGTTAAAATGGTAAGTATACATTTAGTTATCTTTTAAAAAAATTCCTGTCGCTCCCCACCCTTGCAGGTGCTATTGATCCATAAAATGGAAAAAAGGTATGTGGCTAAAAAAAGAATAGAATCTGATGTATGATGAAATTAAGTAATTAGGAAATGGACAGTGGAAATGTGCTTGTACTTCCATTTCAGTATGAAGAGAAAATATCATATTACTCTTTATCTTTAAAAAGGAAGATAACAAAAACTTCCTCAAAGGGCTGTTTTAATGATCGAATGAGCTAAGCAATGTAAAACACCAAAAGCAGTGGTTGGAACATGATAAGTTCCCAAGAAAAGTAAATACCAATTGTAGTAATAAATAGTTACCCTAGTATTTTTCACTGTAACATAAAATTACTCATTGTCAAAATATTTAATTTACTCCACTAATACATGCATTTAAATTTGTCTAATTGTACATGCCCTTAATACAATCTAAAATCTTCAGTGTATGAATTTATTTTCAAAGATTAAACACAGTATGTCATTTCTATCATTTCATTGTCTAGTTTGATTGTTGAAGAATGCATTTGCATGTCAAATATTGCTCTATGAGGCATCTATTCAAACACTGATGATACATTTAATGGTTAAGTTCTTTTTATTTAAGATCTGATTACTTCCTTTATGTGATTTAGATTGATAATTCAATATTGTCATTGTGAATGCAACCAAAGAACTTTTTATATGACAATTACAATATTATATTCAAAGGTCTTTGCACTAAATATTTGCTATTTCATTTTACAAATGCAGGGAACATTTTATTTTATTTCAAAGATTTCCAGCATTTTATAAATTAAATATTAATCTTCCACAGAAAATGTCAATGGATATTTAAATGTTTGGTTGCAGATAAAATGATAATTTACATTAATCTTTCAAAATCATAGCTACTTTTCTTAACTCTGGTAGCTAAGAAAATATCAGAAATAGGTCTAGTATATCATCCACTCTCCATTAGCCTAAGGTGAAAAAAACTATGAAACAATACAATTAGATTATCATAAGGAAACAAAATGAATTACTGTATCAGTCATGCAGCATGTACATTGTAAATGTCTCACTAAAGTTAATTTTTATTAAAAGTACCCTTTGGCCACACAGAGAGCTTTAAAATATATGACTTCCTTTGTCATTCTAATAATTAGCCTTTCTTCACTATGGGAAAATAAAATGATGAGAAGCCTTATAAGCCAAGGTTGCAAATCAAATAGAAAGATCTACAGACTCAGCTTTGAAAGACTTTTCAAAGTACATAAATCTCACAATTGAAGTTAGCACCTGTGACTCTTTCAAAGAAGTCCTGTGCCTGAAATCAATATCTGCCTGATGCTCTTAATTTATGCCTATAATCCAGGGCTCCATCAATACCCTGGTTGGAAAGATAAGCAGTTTTAGTACCAAGGCCAGACTCACAAAAAGTGTGTCCTGGAGACCACTCTTGACTCAACATTTTTTACATCTCATACTCTGGAAAGTAATAACTTAAGAGAATAGTGAAACCACAATAAATATAGTGGGAAACAAAAATTATTCAAACTTTAGAGTTGTCTCCATTATCTTTTTACTATGGAATTGGGAATGATGGGTAAGGAGATTGTCAAAGAAAAAATATAGAATATAGTTATATCTAACCAAAAATATAACACAAAAACAGTAGGTAAAGTCCTTGATACACACTACCTAATTTCATTCCCTAGAGGTATGTTTTAGAGTACCCTTACAGAGCTGTAAAACACCATGGCTCTAAAAGAGTAATCTTGTAAGTCATCTTATAAGTCAACATGCCCAACACCATACATGTAAGTGTCAGAACTAGTGCATAGACCAAAGTCTGTCTGATTCACTACCTTCAAACACAAATTTATTATAGAATAAATGTGGGCACATATTATATACAGATTAAATATTTTCAAATAAATGTGTAAAGATACATTATATTTACATAGAAAATATCCTCATTGTGGGTAAAACTGCAGTATTTCCAGAATATCTCACCTGACCTTACTGCATCTCCCTATCAATAGGGCTTCTAAGGGGTGGAGAGAAGCAATCCATCTCCATGTCAATGGGTGATTAGAAGGTTAGGGGAGTGAGGGCATATCCAGACCTGAGAGGTGTAGTGGGTTTCTTTTGCAACTGGGTCATGAGAGACATGGGTGAGTAGAAGTGGATGACTGTTTGTAGGCAATAAACGGGTTTCTCCAACTTTATTCCTCCCTTTGACCAATTTCAGCTTCAAAGGTTATTTGCCCTGGGCTGGGAACATATTTTCCCCCAGAGTTACACTCATTCTCCTTAATGAATACCATAACAAATCTCATTTTGTTGCAGCAAGCATTACTGATAGTCAACTGTATGTAGCACAATGGTAGTCACTGGAAGTAGAGGAAAAAGTATAATAAGAGATATAATTTCTATGTTTAAAGAAGCTATAATCTAATAAGGAAGACATGCATATAAACAAGTAATAACCAAAGAAGGAAGCATGAAAGGAGATACATGCAAAATGATGAGAGTAAAATTTTTATAGTACAAAAAGCATGGGCTTTGGAATCAGACCAACAGATTTCAATCCTAGTTCTACCTCGGAAAGATGTGTGACATTAAGCAAGTTATACTTCCTCTTTTAGCATGAGTTTCCTCCACTTATAAAATGGAAACAATACCTAACTTTCAGAAAACTACATGAGATAGTATAGGTAGATATAGCATATGCTATATCCATAACTGCTACCACTACTCTTGTTGTTAAACAGTGATCAATTCCCCCACCAGAATTGGCTGGTAGACTGGGGGAATTGGAGAAAGTCTTATACTAGTCTGATGTTTCAGAAGCAAAATATGCAGAATATTTAAAAGCTGTTTATAGGAAGAAAAGGAAGTGAGGAGGATAATAGAAAGGAAAGAGGAAGAAAATTCTAGAATGAATTGACAACTATAAGGTCCCATGGAGTGAAAAGGAAGTCATCATCAAGATACAGTGAATACAGAAATCTGTTGCATTCCTACATACTAATGATGAACTAGCAGAAAGAGAAATCAGGAAAATAATTATATTCATAACTGCATCTAAAATAATAAAATACCTAGCAATAAACCTAACCAAGGAGGTGAAAGACCTATACCCTGAAAACTACAAGATACTCATGAGAGAAACTGAAGACATCAATAAATGGAAATACATCCTGTGCTCATGGGTAGGAAGAATTAATATTGTCAAAACAGCCAGCCATTCTGTGTAAAGCAATCTACAGATTCAATGCAATCCTTATCAAAATACCAATGGAATCCTTCAACAAACTAGAACAAACAGTTATATAATTCATATGGAACCACAAAAGACCTCGAATAGCCAAAGCAATCCTGAGAAGGAAGAATAAAGCAGGAGGGATCGGATCTTTCTTCCCAACTTCAAGCTCTGCCACAAAGCCACAGTAATCAAGACAATTTGGTACTGGCACAAGAACAGACCCACAGACCAGTGGAACAAAATAGAGAGCACAGACATTAACCCAAGCATATATGGTCAATTAATATATGATAAAGGAGCCATGGATATAAAATGGGGAAATGACAGCCTCTTCAACAGCTGGTGTTGGCAAAACTGGACAGCTACATGCAAGAGAGTGAAACTGGATTATTGTCTAACCCCATACACAAAAGTAAACTCAAAATGGATCAAAGACCTGAATGTAAGTCATGAAACCATAAAACTCTTAGAAGAAAACATGACCAACTTTTTCCTGAACACTTTTCCTCAGGCAAGGGAAACAAAAGCAAAAATGAAAAAAATGGGACTACATCAAACTAAAAAAGCTTCTGTACAGCAAAGGACACCATCAGCAGAACAAAAAGGGCACCTACAGTATGGAAGAATATATTTGTAAATAACATATCTGACAAGAGGTTAACATCCAAAATATATAAAAAAACTCACACACCTCAACACGCAAAAAGCAAATAACCTGATTAAAAAATGGGTAGAGGATCTGAAGAGAACTTCTCCAAAGAAGAAATCAGAAGCCAACAGGCACATGAAAAGATGCTCCACATTGCTAATCATCAGAAAAATGCAAAGTAAACCACAATGAGATATCACCTCACACCATTTAGGATGGCCACCACCCAAAAGACAAACAACAACAAATGCTGGCGAGGAAGTGGAGAAAGGGGAACTCTCCTAAATTAATTCAACCATGTGGAAAGCAATACGGATGTTTCTCAAAAAACTAAAAATAGAAATACCATTTGACCCAGGAGTTTCACTCCTAGGAATTTACCCAAAGAAAACAAGATCCCAGATTCAAAAAGACATATGTACCCCTATGTTTATTGCTGCACTTTTTACAATAGCCTAGATATGGAAGCAATCTAAGTGTTCCTCAATAGATGAATGGATAAAGAAGATGTGGTACATATGCACAGTGGAATTTTCAGGTATAAGAAGAAAATAAATCCTACCATTTGCATCAACATGGATGGAGCTGGAGGGTGTAATGCTCAGTGAAATAAGCCAGATGGAGAAAGTCAAGTACCAAAGGATTTCCCTCATTTGTAGAGTATAATAGCTAAGCAAAACTAAAGAAACAAACCAGCAGACTCACAGACTCCAAGAAGGGACTAGTGGTTACCAAAGGGAAAAGGTTCTGGAGGGTGGGTGGGATGGGAGGGAGAAGGGGATTAAAGGGTATTATGATCAGCACACATAATGTAGGGGGGTCACAGGGAAGGCAGTATAGCACAGAGAAGACAAGAAGTGCCTCTATAGCATCTTATTACAGCTGATGGACAGTGACTGCAGTAGGATGTGGGGAGGGACTTGATAATATGGGTATATGTAATGACCACAATGTTGCTCATGTGAAACCTTTATAAGATTGTATATCAAAGAAACAAAAGGCATACTCTCAACTAGATGCTAAGGATCCCCGGGTTTGTAATATCTTGCCAAATGCTTCTCTTGAAAGATTACATTCTTAGCTAAAAATTGTCTTTAATACTATGCCTCTTATATTATTGAAAGTGGTTGTTCCGGGGCAGGGACTTCATTTTAAAAATAAAGAATTGTCACATGTGAAAAAAACAGATACAGTGAATAGCCAGATAAATGGTCACACATTATGTGACAATGTAAAGAACTCTGAACTACTAAGTCATTTTCTATCTTGCCTCAAGCAAGTATTGATCAGTATATATCATTTCCTTAAGCTTCTAGTTCTTATATGATGCCCACATACTTGCTTAAGAGTACAGATAGTGGCACAGACAGACACAGAAACTACAAGGACACCTCCTGTCATTGGCTAAGAGGTCTCTATATCTGTATAAGTTAGGGGGGTAGCAGAAGAAAGAAAACAGAGGGTTGGAGTGGAGAAGGAAGCAAGTTACCAGTCCCACAGTATCTGTCACTAAAAAAAGCATTAACTTATTTTAATTTGCTATTATACATTTGCGTATACAGCAAACAGACTTTTAAGGTGGTCTCAATAATCCCCAACAGCTGGTGTTCATACCATGTGTGAACCCCCCCCCCCTTTGGGTATGGTTGAGACCCAAACTTGTTCCTAAAAAAATAGAATCTGGCAGAAGTGGAAAGATGTATGTGACTACAGATAACCTGATTACATGATTATGTTACATAAGATTGCAAGATCCATCTTTTTCTCTGTCTCCCTTGCTTCTTTGAGAAAGAAATCAGCCATGTTGGGAACTCGACATGACAAGTAACTGTGGACTGCATATGGGAAATGAGGTCTACCCTACTCTAGTCAACAGCCGTAATGAAACTGAAGCCCTAGCTATAACCACAAGAGACTGAATTCTGCCAATAACTGAATGAACCTGGAAACTGATGTTTCCCCAGTCAAGGCCTCAGATAGGACTGTGTGTAACTTTGGCCAACACCTTGACTGCAACTTCATGAGACCCTAAACAGAAGACTCAGCTAAGCCATGCCCAGACTATTGATGCACAGAAACTGTGTGATAAAAAATATGTGGTGTTGATTCTATAGCATCTTACTATGCTGATGGACAGTGACTGGTGGGAGGGACTTGGTGATGGGGGGAGTCTAGTAAACAGAATGTTCCTCATGTTAATTGTAGATTAATGATACCAAAATAAAAAAGAAGAAAAAAATGTGTTGTTTTGAGCTACTGAATTAATGATAATATAGTTGTGCAGCAATAAATTAATACAGGAAGAAACTAGATATTAGAGTTGCAAGAGCTGTCTAAAATAAGTCAGTAATGTGCTTCAGTATCTCACATATCAGAAAAGTGCATGAGTTTTATAATATCTATTCTTTGCATCCAAATTCTTCACTGCTTCCTGCTCTGTTCTCAGTTGTGTTCCCAAGAACATCCCAGAGAATTATCAGTTGAGAAGTTACTGTATACCTCTCTGCATTAAGCAGGAACTACAAATTTGTTTGTAACAAGCAGTTTCTTGAGAAGTATGATTTGAAAAGCATCCCAGAACAACCATTGTCCAAAGATATCTCTTCAAGTAGCTTGTCACAGAGTTTGAAATATTTCAATTACAGAGTCATTCTTCTGGAGATAAAGATATGTACCTTTAGAGATATTCTGTGAGAATAAAAATATCCCAAAATAAAGAATAACATATTACATTATTATCCCAACTGATATTTTTACTGACTTGATTTACCATATAGTCTTGTTCTATGCTCATTTTATATTCCTAACTGAATGAATACATAGATAGACAAACAGATACACATAGATATAAAGCAAGCATTTTAGAGAACTTTACAATTTCAAAGAACCTTCATAAGAAAACTGATTTAACAAAACATTAACTTTAAAGCTCCTAGGATGATGCCTGCCTATCATTTTTGCTCATAATTTATGAACATAAAATATTCACACTCATATGAGAGATGCCCTCTCAAAAAAATAAAAAATAAAAAAAAAATAAAAATAAAAAAAAAATAAAAAATAAAAAAAATATTCACACTCATTCTCTTCCTTTTACTCCTAAAAATATTTGGTTCCCATTTTTTTTTAATGAGGAGATTAAGTAACAGAGAATAAATGACTTCCCCAAAATCACAAATCTAGTTAAATAACAGAGTTAAAATTTGAATTCAGGTCCTCAGCCTATAAACTCCATACTCTCTCTGCTTTTGACCTTACTGTTCAGGAAGGACTACTAACCCATCACTCAGAATATGAAAGTTTAACAACAGTGTCCATTCCTCATCAAAAATATTTTTAGTATATTAATTTCTGTGACATTTAACAAATACATTGAGTATTTACTGGTATTAAATAAACAGAACTTTGTAAGAATTTGGAATCCTACTCCCAAGGTCTGCTACTCGCCAGCTGTACGATCTTAGAACATTCACTCTTCTCTTAGGAGACTGCAGTTTCCTTATGTCTAAAATGGGGGTGAAAATGATGATAATAGTTCAATATTTGCCTCAAACTGTCACTGACATAATCAAGTGATATAATGACTGCAAACAAATCTTTGTGAAATGAAACTATAAAGTTACAAATATGAACAACTTCAATAATTATAATAATTATTATTGACCAGGCTTCAATACTGGTACTATGCTAATTAACCCAGCTTTTCTAATCTCATGTCAACTAAAAGATCTGATAAAATTTCCCACATTTTATTTTCTTTAATGTTGCTTTTAAGGAACAATAAGTACTATTATTAAAAGGAAATTAAAGCAACCCGTTGACTGCCTATTCTAAAATGTGTGGATTAAATTTATACTAGAAAATTGCACCTTTGGATTGCTCACCAACTAAGGTGTGTTGTTAATCTCTAATATTGTGTTGATAAGCCTTACATAGTTGGAATTTTTTTAATTAACACTTAAAATTTGACAGTTTACTTACAACTTCTCACAACATACTCCTTCAAATCAGGAATCATACAGTCTTCTATATTAAAGTGTAATTTTTGAAGAATTCTTTGTTCTTTCATGAAAAGCTGGCAATATGTTAATATAAGCCTTTTTCTAAATATATTAACAATGCATAAGATTAACAAAGAAGGATGAGTAAATTAAAATTATTTTATTTAAGCATATTCAATGCATACTATGAAGTATAATTTTACCTATATGCAAGCAATTCATCCCATATTGGCTCACATTCATGACAGGAAAAAAAGATGCATTCAACTCATTACATTTATTATTTTAGTAAACACTAGATAACTCCATGCAAAGAATAAAGTCAGACCACTTTTTTAATTAATTTATTTATTTTTATTTTCTTTAATTTATTTTTATTTTTACAATTTTTTTAATTAACATATTATTGACATACACTCTGATGAAGGTTTCACATGAAAAACAATGTGGTTACTGCATTCACCCATATATTGAGTTGCTCCCCCCTGTATTCTATTGCAGTCACTTTCCATCAGTGTAGTGAGATGCCAGAGTCACTACTTGACATCTCTGTGCTACACTGCTCTTCCCATGATCATAATACCATGTGTACTAAACATAATACCTCTTTATCCCCTTCTCCCTCCCTCCCACTCACACTACTCCCACCCTTCCCCTTTGGTAACTGTTAGTCCCTTCTTGAAGTTTGTGAGTCTGCTGCTGTTTTGTTCCTTCAGTTTTGCTTTGTTCTTATACTCCACAAATGAGGGAAATCATTTGGTACTTGTCTTTCTGTGTCTGGCTTATTTCGCTGAGCATAATACCCTCCAGCTCCATCCACGTTGATGCAAATGGTAGGATTTGTTTCTTTCTTATGGCTGAATGGTATTCCATTGTGTATATGTACCACATCTTCTTTATCCATTCATCTACTAATGGACTCTTAGGTTGCTTCCATATATGGCTATTGTACATACTGCTGCAATAAACATGGGGTGTGTATGCCTTTTTGAATCTGAGTTGTATTCTTTGCATAAATTACTAGGAGTGGAATTCCACGGTCAAATGGTACTTCTATTTTTAGTTTTTTGAGGAACCTCCATATCACTTTCCACAATGGTTGAACTAGTTCACATTCCCACCAGCAGTGTAGGAGGGTTCCCCTTTCTCTGCATCCTCACCAGCATTTGTGGTTCTGAGCCTTGTCGATGCTGGCCATCTGTACTGGTGTGAGGTGATATCTCATTGTGGTTTTAATTTGCATTTCCCTGATAATTAGCAATGTGGAGCATCTTTTCATGTGCCTTTTGGCCATCTGAATTTCTTCTTTGGACGATTGTCTGTTCAAAAGTAATTGGGTTATTTACTTTTTCATTGTTGAGGTGTGTGAGTTCTCTATATATTTGGGATGTTAACCCCTTGTCAGATATGTCATTTCGAATATATTCTCCCATACTGTAGGATGCCATTTTGTTCTGCTGATGGTGTCCTTTGCTGTACAGAAGCTTTTTAGCTTGATGTCATCGCATTTGCTCATTTCCGCTTTTCTTTCCCTTGCCTTGCCCAAGGAGATGCATTCAGGAAAAAATTGCTCATGTTTGCATTCAGGAGATTTTTGCCTATTTTGTCTGCTAACAGTTTTATGGTTTCATGATTTACAGTCAGTTATTTGCTCCACTTTGAGTTTACTTTCAAGTACGGGGTTAGACAATAATCCAGTTTCATTCTCTTGGATGTAGCTGTCCAGTTTTGCCAACACCAGTTGTTGAAGAGGCTGCCATTTCCCTATTGTATGTCCATTGCTCCTTTACCATATATTAATTGACCATATATGCTTGGGTTTAGATCTGGGCTCTCTAGTCTGCTCCATTGGTCTATGGGTCTGTTCTTGTGCTAGTACCAAATTGTCTTGATTACTGTGGCTTTGTAGTAGAGCTTGAAGTTGGGGAGCATAATCGCCCCACTTTATTCTTACTTCTCAGGATTGCTTTGGCTATTCAGGGCCTTTTGTAGTTCCATATGAATTTTAGAATGATTTTCTCTAATTCATTGTAGAATGCTGTTGTTATTTTGATAGCAATTACATTGAATCTGTAGATTACTTTAGGCAGGATGGCCATTTTCACAATATTAATTCTTTCTATCCATGAGCTCAGGATGTATTTCCATTTATTGGTATCTTCTTTAATCTCTCTCATGAGTGTCATGTAGTTTTCAGGATACAGGTCTTTCACTTCCTTGGTTAAGTTTATTCCTAGATATTTTATTCTTTTTGATGCAATTGTGAATGGAATTGTTTTCCCGATTCCTCTTTCTGCTAGTTCATTGTTAGTGTATAGGAATGCCACAGATTTCTGTGCATTAATTTTGTATCCTGGAACTTTGCTGAATTCAGATATTATATCTAGTAGTTTTGGGGTGGATTCTTTAGGGTCTTTTATGTACAATATCATGTCATCTGCAAACAGGGACAGTATAACTTCTTCTTTACCAATCTCTATGCCTTTTCTTTCTTTGTGTTGTCTGATTGCCATAGCAAGGACCTCCAGAATGATGTTGAATAAAAGTGGGGAGAGTAGGCATCCTTGTCTTGTTCCCAATGTTAGGGGAGAAGCTTTCAGCTTCTTGCTCTTAAGTATGATGTTGACTGTGTGTTTGTCATATATGGCCTTTATTATGTTAGGGTACTTGCCCTCTATACCCATTTTATTGAGAGTTTTTATCATGAATGGACTTTGAATTTTATCAAAAGCTTTTTCAGCATCTATGGAGATGATCATGTGATTTTTGTCCTTCTTTTTGTTGATGTGGTTCATGATGTTGATGAATTTTCAAATATTATACCATCCTTGCATCCCTGGAATAAATCCTACTTGATCAGGATGAATGATCTTTTTGATGTATTTTTGAATTTGGTGTGCTAATATTTTCTTGATTACTTATGGATCTATGTTCATCAGGGATATTGGTCTGTAATTTTCTCTTTTTTGTGGTGTCTTTGCCTGGTTTTGGTATTAGAGTGATGTGAAATCATAGAATGAGTTTGAAAGTGTTCCCTCCTCTTCTACTCTTTGGAAAACTTTAAAGAGGATGGGTGTTAGGTCTTCACTAAATGTTTGATAAAATTCAGCAGTGAAGCCACCTGGTCCATGGGTTTTGTTCTTAGGTAGATTTTTGATTACCAATTCAATCACGTTGCTGGTAATTTGTTCAGATTTTCTGTTTCTTCCTGGGTCAGCCTTGGAAGGTTGTATTTTTCTAGAGAGTTGTCCATTTCTTCTAGGTTTTTCTGTTTGTTATCATAGAATTTTTCATAGTGTTCTCTAATAATTCTTTGTATTTCTGTGCTGGGACCACTTTCTTACACCATATACAAAAATAAACTTAAAATACATTGAGGTCTTAACTGTAAGACTAGAAACCATAAAACAGATCCTAAAAGAAAAAAATATCCATGAAGCTCTTGTATATCAGTATGAGCCATTTTTTTTCTCAATCTGTCTCCCCAGGCAAGGACAACAAAAGCAAACATAAACAAATGGAACTACATCAAACTAAAAAGCTTCTGTACAATGAAGGAAACCATCAACAAAATGAAAAGACAACTTAATGAATGCGAATATACTTGTAAATGATATAACTGATAGGGGGATAACATGCAAAATATATAAAGAACTCAACAACTTGATATCAAAAAAAAAACAACCCAAATAAAAAATGAGCAGAGGAACTAAACAGACATTTCTCCAGAGAAGACATACACATGGCCATTAAACACATGAAAAGATGTTCATCATCACTAACTGTCAGAGAAGTGCAAATCAAACCACAATGAGATACTGCCTCACACCAGTCAGGTTGGCAAGTATCAACAAGACAAGAAATAACAATGTTGGCACAGATACAGAGAAAAGATAAACCTCATGCAACTTTGGTGAGAATGCAAAATGGTGCAGACACTATGGAAAACAGTATGGAGGTTCCTCAAACTATTAAAAATGGAACTCTCATACAATTCAGCAATTCCACTTCTGGGTATTTATCTAAAGAAAATAAAAACACTAACCCAAAAAGAAATGCACCCAATGTTTACTGGAGCATTATTTACAATAGTTCAGATATGGAAGCAATCTAAGTGTCCATCAATAGATGAACGGATAAAGAAGGTGTGATACACACACACACACAATGGAATATTTACCATAAAAATTAATGAACTATTGCCCTTTGTGACGACATGGAAAGGCCTAGAAGCCATTAGGCTAAGTGAAATAAATCAAATAAGGACAAATACTATATGAGTTCACTTATATGTTGAATCTTATAAGCAAAATAAATGAACATATAAGGCAAAACAGAACGAGACTTATAGTTACAGAGAACAACCTGGTGGTTACAGAGGGGAGGCATATGGGAGGATGGACAAAGTAGGGGTAGGGAATAAAAAGGTACAAACTTCCAGTTACAAAATAAACTAAGAAATGGTGTACAATGAACAACATAGGGAATGAAATATGGTTAATAATATATAACAACTTAGTATGGTGAGAGAAGGTAGCTAGATAAGCCATGGTGATCACTTTGGGATATATATAAATGTTGAATCTCTCTACGTACACTTGAAACTAACATAATGCCATATGTCAACTACATTTTAAATTTTAAAAAAACAGTGTTTTGTTAAATAACCAAAGACTGAATTTACTAAATGATTCATAAAATTGGATTTCATCTTATGCATGAATTGTAGTGTTGGACTAACTTGAGTAACTCCTTTGTCTGTCTGCATGGAGACAAAATAATTGTTATTTTGATTTCTAATTATTATGTATCATGAGTAATGAATTCTTTTAGGGGTAAAAGAATAAATAATTTGCATTTTCATGAATCAACAAGCATTTGTATTTGCTGGTGAGATTAGAATCTATCAATACATTCTGCAAATAAACAATTTGAAAATCAGGGTTTTCACACATTACATTTGCTTTCAGGATGATGAAGTAAATTCTTACATTTGTGTATCCATAGCTGCATAACAAACCACTACAAAAGTTTGTGATTTAAAAGACCATCTTTTTTATTTCCTCCAATATTGTGGGTTGGCCAGTGGTTTATCTGGAGTACAGGAGAGAGGTCTGTACTGGAGATATAAATCATTGTTTAGATGATTTTTAAAGTCCAACAATCAGATAAGATAACCAAAGAGAGTAAATATATATACAGAAGAGAAAAGGTACAAGAACTGCCCTGAAACATTCCAGTGTTTAAGGGTATAGAAATGAGGTGGAACCAATAAATGTAAAGAGGTGTCCACTAAGCAAGAAAGAAAATTAAGGAGTTGGTATGCATCCTTGAAGCCAAGAAAAGAAATATTTCAAAGAGGAGAGAATATGAGCAATCCAAATGGGTCAAATCCTGCTAATAGATAAAAACTGAGATTTAGCAACCCAGAGGTCATTAATGACCATGAAAAGAGCAATTTTGGAGGAGGGGTATGGTTCATGAAACCCTGACTGAATGGACTCTAAGGAGAAAGGAACTAGAGACAGACAAACCTTTCAAATTTTTTTTCTTTAAAAGGGAGCAGAGAAAGGAAATAGTACCTGATGAGGTAGTGGGGCAAACTGCAGTTTTTTAGATAGGAGAAATAGCTACATATTTATATGCTGATGGAAATGATATAGCACAGAAGAAAATAACAATAATGAAGATAGAGGGAAGAACTGTTGAAGGGTATCCTTGGGTAGGGGAGAAGAAATGGGATCTAATGTGCAAGTGGAAAGGTTAACTTCAGATAAGAGCAGAAAGAGTTCCTCCAGTAAAGAAGGAAAGAAATAGTATAGGACACAGATCTGAGTGAGTGGGTGGATATTGGGGAGTAGAGTTTAAAAGTGCTCTTCCACTTACTTCAATTTTCTCTGTTTATTACCTATCAGCCCCTGTGTTAGGTTGTAGGAACCAAAAGACAAATAAGCATGGTACCAGTCTTGAGAAGATTTCTTATTTGAGTGACAGAATAGACTGGGGGTGGAGGTTTGTATGGGCACTCAAATAGAGAAGAGAGGGGAAAGATTAGGGTTGAGGAGATCATTAAATTTGGCACACACTAAATTTGTGGTATCTCTCAGACAATCTCCTTCATTATTTTGTACAGAGCTGAAATAGTTATGATTACATAAGTTAGTATCATTATAACCCCCTCAAGTCCTTCTCTGTTACTATTAAAACAATGTATACAATAAAATAGTATATACATATATGTGTGTCATCCTTTCTGGATTTCTGTTCTGCCCACTGGGACTCAGAATTCAATGAATTAGTAGTTTAATTATTAGCTTAATTATGTCACTCATCTTGCATAAGACAACTTACTATTTCTAAATACTTATTGATATTAGGAGAAAAAGCATGTTGAATATATCAGAAAAAATATCCTGTTCTTAACATAGTAGGAGCTAATTTGTTTGTGACATCATAGTATACAGGTAATTTGCACATGGTATGATTTAACTTAGCAGTCTATAGAAGATTGCTGTTATGAAATTTCCTTGTATATTATGGTAATTTACCTCCACATTATTTCATTGTTATAAATTCTGAAGTTCTCACTAGCTTCTGAAAAAAACATGCAGTGATAATACATGGTTTGTTCCCTGTTTGCTTTCAGAAATAAAAATACTAAATCAAAATCAACATCAAAAAATCTGAACCTAGTAGGCAGTTAGGCACTCGAAGAGAATCAATCATTATAAATATGAACAGTCATGTGCTACCAATGGAATAATACTATTGAACATTACATTTTTACTGCAATAGGTTTTCATCCACACAAGAAGGATACTAAAAATGCTTTCTAATAGTATCTAATGATACTTTTAGGAAACCAAAATTGATGTTTTGGATAACACCAGTGCTATATGGAAATGCAGTCTCTGTCAAGATTTGGTAGATTTATTATATCAGAACTATAAACTTACAGGTGTATAAACTAAAGGAGCTTTTCCCCTTACCTCAACTATTTTCTAATACCTAACTGCTTTAATCAGAGCAATTATTGTCAAAATCATTTGATGCCATAAAATAAATGCAAAATTAATCCCAGCTTCTAATTCCCCATATGTGATACTGAAAAAATTATAAGATGAGATAATCACAACCAGACAGAATGCATGAACAATCCAGGCTTCAGCCTTGTCCATTTCAAGTGACTGATGCTAGGAAGTTATAATGAAATACCTTAAATTTAAGAAAACCTGCTATATAAACCCAGTGATTTCCAAATTCATATCTATCACATAGTTTAGCTATCTTCAATTACACCTTCCCATCCCATGTTAACTATTTGGTTCCCCAGTGGCTACTTCAATTCCATAAAAATATTAGTTTGTTTCTAAACCAATAACAACTATCATTCAATAGAAAACCTATTTTGTTCCAAATGTGTTATATACTTTATATCATTTAATCTTTACCATTTCCCTCCCTGTAAGGTAGGTGTAAGTTTTCTTTCCAGGTATGGAAATTAAGGTTCAGCTAAGTAATGTACACAAAGTCACACAACCACTAAGCAGTAGAGACAAATTTGAACTTAGGTCTGCCTGACTCCAAAGTCCTTCTACTCTGCAACTCACTATACTATATTCAAGGTCCTATTTCAAATACATCAGGGAATTTTAAAAGGGAATAAGAAATAATTTATGCTATTGAAAAGCTTATTACATTCTAAGAAAAAGTAGCTAACTACAAAGCAGAATATGATATGCTATGAGAAAAGTTCAAATACTGGGTTTGGTAGAAGGAGACATCACACATCTGATTATAAATTTCATGAAAGGTTTTATGGATGAGATGGCATTTGAAATATGTCTTAAATGATATTTTATCAAAAGGTGAAAATTTGATGGTAGGATTGGAGATTGAGGAAAGACATAGTCAGAGGTCTTTCTACGGGAAGAGAACAATGAAGGAAAACCACAGCAAAAAGCATGTTTAATATACAGTGTATACTTCAAATTGACTAGAGCACTGGGTAAATATAGTGCAATGAAGCAAAGAAAGACTAGAAACAGAGGTGGAGTCCATACTAAAAGTCTTAAACAGCATATTGAGTAAATTTTATCTCATTGATAAGGCATTATGAATGAAGGGAAGTTACTGAAAGTTTCTAAGTAGGGAATGATATGATTCAACCTATGCTTCAGGAAAATGACATCCACAAAAGTATACACAATATTTTGAAAGGGTAAAGGCCTGAGGAAGGAAAGTAAATTTGGGAATTATTGCAACAGTCCCAGCAGTCTGAACTAAGACAACTGTACTAGGAATGTAATGAATGAAACAGTATGAAATCAAAATACTTTGTACACAGGGTTAGCAAAAAGTAAAGGGAAATCAGAATCCAGATTCTGTCTGATTCCAAAATATATGTTCTTTCCCTTACACCAAGCTGCTTCCACAGTATTAAATGCCACAGTGCTGGGCACAAAAGCACATGTTCAAAAAAGATTTGTTGGCTCTTTTTGTGGTTGCTGCTAAGTATTTAAATCCTGTACATAAGCAATCAGCAATCACTTCACATAACAACTGGTCAATGAATATTTCTTGAGAGAATGAATGAAGACTCAATGAGGAAACAAACTCTGAAGAAAAATTAAAACTTCTATAGACATAGACTTTGAAGGAATACATTCATTGTAATGCTTATGAGTAAAGTCATTCCCCTTCTGCTCTAGTACTAAAATAGTCAAAGGCAAATAGTCACAACAACATCCGCTAAACCCTGATTGTTTGGGCAGAGTAGTACATCCAAGGTGAAACGAGGGGAGAAACAGCACAGTCCCTCAGCGTGACTGCTTTCAGCACGCACCACTCCGGGCTATTAAGAGTGGGAGCCACCAGGCTCTACGCATGGACTTGCACATTTGAGGACAGACAGCTGTGTTTTTTTATGATGATGCATCAAATTTATCTGCATATATTGAAACAGATGCATTCATCAACATTTTTCCCACCGAATGAACACTGACATGATGGTGCAAGGCTAGAAGAAAGGAGTGCAAGTTCATTCATAGGTGTCTCCACAAAACCTATGAACACTGACAGTAGGAGAGGGACACTGTGCTAGTGTTACTTTAGGAATGTTGATATTAGAGAAACTGTTGCTGTGTCTGAGCATGGGATAATCACGAAAGTATTTAAAATTTCCTTGATAAGTGTTAATTTTCTACCTTCACCTTAACTATTCTCCTATTCATTCATTCCACACTTACTGCAGAGTTACTATGTGCCAGATACGGTCCCAAGCTACACTATAAGAAAGAGATAGAGTCTAAGAGAAGTCCTTGTCCTTCAAAGCTCAAAGTCTAACAAAAGGGACCTACATATAAATAAATCATTATAGTGCAATGAGAGAAGTAGTATATGAATCTCCCAGAGGAACAATATGGGAAAGAAGCCAGAGCTATAATATTTAGTGGACAAAAAAGTGCATTATCTGCAAGAAGCTTAAAAGCTATAGAAGTGTCAGGCTGGGGAGAATCACAGAATTCTAGAGTGTTCCAACTCAAAGGGAACTTTAATCAATTTCTATTAAAAAAATACTTCTAGCAAACTAAGTCCCAGCCACTGTGTCAGGCTCTAAGTATATACAAATAAACCCCGATATCTGCCCACCTCAGGAAACCTGAAACCCAATGGAAAAGTTCATAACTACTCAATAGGCAGAAGGCATTAAAAAGAATATGAATATACAGAAAAAATAAACCACAAATTTTATTAATATAGAATGCCACACCACCAGGATGGGATTTAAAAGTAACTCTTGCTTAAAACACTCTCCTGCTATAAACTCTGGAATATTCTATTATGAACTATGCCTCTACAAAGGCATACACAGGAAGCACATGACAAAACCGTCCACACCCACCTTCCTCAATTCTTAGACCATACTTCCTGACACCACCCTTGCCCCCAGGGAAAGATAACCACTCCCTCCTTGGTGACTCTATCATCCCCTTTAGAAACTCTACTCACTTGTACTTGATTCATTGTCTTATTCATTCTATTACCCAATTACCAAGCATTTTTTGAGTGTTCATTATGTACTAGACACTGTACTAGGTACTGAGATATAAAGCACTCAGTAACACAGTTACAATCCTGTTCTCATGGAGCTTACATTTTAGAGGGGAAGACACAGGATCTCAATGTTACACAGCCTATAGTTGGAAACCCTGCCTATACATTAGGGACATTTTCAAAAAATACTGTTGGAGAACCCATCCCTATAAATTCCGATTTAATTGATCTGGGTTGAGGTCTATCATGGTCATAGATCTAATTATATTTCAGAATTTTTCCCCTTGTAAATTAAACTGTACTGAAGCTTCAGCTCAGCTCTGACTTCCTGGCATCCTCTAGTCCTGTAGAAGCCGGGTATGCTGAGTGTGTGTCTGAGGTTTTGGGGGCTTGATGGTGCACCAGCAGGAATCTTCTGGGCCAGTGCCATGCCAGAGCAAATGCACAGCTGCTGAAGAACTACTGCATATATTTCTGCCTTCTTATTCATGCCCTTGCAGGATTCAGTTCATTCCAAGAAAAGCATCCATGCTTTCCTACCTTACAGGTTAGGAATTTGTTGTCTAGGAACACTCAGAGAACTGGGTGCTGAAAATTTTAAAGTTTCAGGGTAGCTTACTTACCTGTCAAATTGTGGCCAACCATCTTTTAGATTATCTTTCCCTGAAGGCAAAATGGAAGTAACTAATGTTTCTCACAAGCTTTTAGAAAATATACTTTTACAATTGACCAGACACTACTAAATTAAGATTTCCAGTGTGATGGGTGCTTGCAAATGTTAAACCTATTACTTAATAAGAAGCTCAAATTGATAACATTAAATGCCACTTGAATGGTGGGAGGGAGCTGCAAGTATTGTTCCTTTACTAATGCATCTCAGGGACAGAAACAATTCCTGGCACAAGGGATGCTCTTAAGTATTTGTTGATTAAATAAATACCTCAAAACCCCAATAAATAAATAAATAAATAAATACATATCAAGTCCAGTGATAAGTGCTAAGAACAAAGTATAGTGGGGCAAGACAGATGGGGAGATGAAAAGAGAGTGCTAGATTAACTGCATAGCCAGCAAAAATCTTTCTGATGTGAAAACATTTTAGCAGAAACCTGAATGAAGTGAGAAATGTACCATGTATCTTAGTGGCAGAGCATCCCAGGCAGAAGTGCAAAGGCCCTGAAATGAGAGCATGCACACTGTATTTAAGGAATACTCAACAGATGAAAGATGGTGATGACTTGAACACTATCAGCCCCTATAGCATATTAGTGCACTTATTTGAATTCCTCATCAGACTGTGAGCTCCTTGACAACAAGGATTTGATTTAGTTACCTCTGAGTCCCCACTACCTAGAAGAGAACCTAACATGGTAGACACTCAATAAATATTTGAGTAATTAATTAATGAGTCAGGATTCAATCCTTCTTCTTTTGCTTGATTCCCTCCCTGGTATTACTGATGAGTATGTGCTACCTCCTTCACCAGGCTTTAAGTTTTTCTAAGGGCAAGGACTAAGTCAGATGTACCATTTCTCTTTTTCCCATATCACACCTACCTTAGTGCCCATCAAGTGTTGTAGAAACACAATACAAGATTAACAGATATAAAATCATTGAAAGAACATCTGGGTGCAGTGCTACCAAAAGATGACTGAAATAGGGAATAAACAGCAGAAATTCCAGGAGATCAAAATTCTCTGAGGAAATAATGGTGCAAAAATACTTTAAAGTAGCTATTTCTTAAGGCAAACACTCACTTAATTTCTATCACTGCCATCTTTAACTCTTACCTGTACCACTTTACAGATGGAACTAGAGTCGTACTGTCACAAAGTATGCTTTCAGGGTCCAGAGCTGGATCAGAAGCCAGTGAACCCAGTGAGAGCAACCAGGGGGTCTGATATACAGTGCCCAAAAGGCACAGGACTCACAGGCATGATTTCAGCTAGAAAAGATTCCAAAAGGTATAAACTGTGGTCAGTAATGCAGACCAAGCAAATCTGCCACTAAGTGGCCCAGGGAAATCTATCTATTCACATCTGAATTTCAGCCAATGATTAAGAAAATGAAAAGTAAATTTGGGTATAGACATGGTGAAAATTAGGTCTCCTAGCCCAGATTCCAATAAAGAGGACAAGAGTTCAAGACAATACCCCAGGACTTAAAGAGTTACTAATTCTAAGATTCTAAGCTAGGGGATGAGTAACATTATGGCAGATCAAAACCACTGTTAGCTACTACCGAACATCTGGTAAAATGGCTAGTATCAAAAAGACAGGAAATAACAAGTATTGGCCAGGATGTGGAGAAAGGGAAACTCTTGTGCACTGTTAGTGGGAATGTAAACAGGTGTAGCCACTAAGGAAGACAATATGGAGGTTCCTCAAAAAATTAAAAAATAGAGCTACCATAAGATAGAGCAATTCTACTTCTGGGTATGTATCCAAAGAAAACAAAAACACTTATTCAAAAGATATATGCACACATGTTTATTGCAGCATTATTTTCAATAAGCCAATAAATAGAAGCAATCTAAGGGGCCATCAATAGATGAATACACAAAGCAGATGCGGCACAACAGAATATCACTCAGCCATAAAAAAGAATAAAATCCTGCCATTTGCAACAACATGGAAGGACCCAGAGGGTGTTATGCTAAGTGAAATAAGTTAGATGGAGAAAGACAAATTTCATATGAATTCATTTATATGTGGAATCTAAAACACAAGTGAACAAACAAAAACCCAGAGACAGACTCACAGAGAACACACTGGTGGTTGCCAGAAGGGGGTTAGGACAGTGAGTGAAATGGGTGAAGGGGATCAGGAGGTACGGGTTCCCAGTTATAAAATGGGTAAGTCACAAGGATGAAAGATACAATATTGGGAATACAGTCAATATTGTGATAATTTGTATGGTAACAGATGGTAACTATACTTATCATGTTCAGCATTTTGTAATGTATATAAATGCCAAATCACTATGTTGTACACCTAAAACTAATATAGTATTATGTGAACTACACTCCCATAAAAAAAGTTATTGTATTTTTTAAGAAGACTATGGCACAGAAAAGGAGGTGTCAAGAAAGAGCCCAGCTGCAAATAATGGAGGAAATAGTAGAACTTATAGACAAGTGGCCAGGGTCTGTTTCTTGAACATCCGATAAAAAGTCAGCAACCTGTTCTTAGTTGGCAGCAACTGTGATACGACTCACAGACCTTAAGCTCTGGTCAAGACTGGCTCAGGGATGAGGCCTACTGGGGTGAAAGGTAAGGCTCATCAGCAATACATCTAACTGCTGGAGGCCAAAAAAGGAAAAGTAAAGGTAGAGATGGCAACTGTGCCACAAAATCAAACTGCCGAACTGAAAGAACCACTGTAGACCTGAAAGCCCACCATGTAAAATGTCCATCACTTCCGCATAAACCATAGTCCCTTCTCAGATACTCTGTCCTACCCACAGCCCTGAAAAGGCAGCCCTATATACCCAGTGATCACACTATTAGCCCACACTGACCAGACCCAAGCTAAGACAATAATATTTTCCCTCTAATAATTTGGAATTGAAATATAATACTGAGTTTATTCAATTATGTTGAGCAGGCCAAAATCAACACTATGGCAAGTGACAGCACAGCAAGCTGGGAATACAAGGAAAACAGATTCCAGACCATGAAGGTCCAGGCAAATATGGAAGGAAGAAGATGCAGCCTCACAATTTCCCAGTTTCCTTTATGTCTTACCCATGGGTTAAAATATTTGTTAATAACTGAGAATTCTTGGATAAAGTTTCCCTTAAAAAATAGTCTTGTTCTCTAGAATTCTGGGAATCCTCAGTAACATGTAATTCTCATTTGCTATACTGTTATTTATAGTCCTGTGTTAAATATTCAGATTTAATTATAATTATTCTATTCCTAAATGATGTTAAGCTATACTTTGAATATGACCCAATATACCAGGATAACAAATCTCAGGAAGAAGAAAACACACAAAGGAAAAAAAATACATAGGCTTACCCTTCAGCAACGGGCATCCAAATTTTACTTACAAAATTGCTTCCCATATTTTACCCTGTTTAGATGTATAAAAGGTTAACACCTAATTCCATTTGCAATGCTGATCCAGCAAGAAAGAAATTAATTTGGCATTAGACTAGTAACATCAATTTCCCATGTATTTGAAGTAATGCATTTACTGGAAAGAGATTAATATCAATTCCATAAATCATTCACATGCTTTTTCCGGAGTTTGAGACATCTGAGTAATGTCATATATGTGAGCTGATATCACTTGGTGCATACTCCATTCATTAATCTATGCCTGGGATTGCTGAGTAGTTGTCATGAGAAAATATAAAACTTGGAAAAAAAATCAGTCTTTTTGTTCTTAGTTTTTGTGACTCATCTTAGGTAAGGTAAGCCAAATGTTCGCAGAAATACATCAGCATTGATCCATACTGGCAGCCAGCATTTTCAGAAAAAAAAAAAATTAAACATTTGGTCAATTATCTTCCTAGTGGTAACAACCACTTAATATCCACATAAGACAACATGTTAATGTCAATGTAAAGATTCCATTAAGGATCCTTAATAAAATGCTGACTGAAAGGAGAACTGAGTCTGAACCTCTCCTGTAAACAACAGCTCTTCATTGTTACTGTTGAATTTCATAATCACACCATTTCAGAGTTGTTTGAGCCTGTATTAGGCAGGGTCCTCCAGAGAAAGAAAACCAATAGGATATGTGTGTGTGTGTGTGTGTGTGTGTGTGTGTGTGTGTGTATAAAAAGAGATTTATTGTAAGGAATTGGCTCATGCTGTTAGGTAGGCAGACAAGTCTCAAGATCTGCAGTTGGCAAACTGAAAACCCCCGAGAGCCAATGGTGTAGCTCTAGTCTAAATGCTGGCAGGCTCAAAACCTACAAAGACTGATGCTTCAGTTCAACTAAAGGCAGGAAAAAAATGATGTCCCAGCTCAAGGCACTCAAGCAGAAAGAGTTCTTGCTTACTCAGGGGAGGTTCAGCCTTTTTGCTCTACTCAGGCTTATGCCCAATTAGACAAAACCCACCCACATTAGGGAGGGTAACTAATTTTTTTTTATTAAGGTATCATTGATACATACTCTTATGAAGGTTTCACATGAAAAACATTCTGGTTACTATATTCACCCATATTATCAAGTCCCCCCCATACCCGACTGAAGTCACTGTCCATCAGTGTGGTAAGATTCCACAGAGTCATGACTTGTCTTCTCTGTGCTACACTGTCTACCCCATGTACTAAACATAATAACCCCTCACCATGTGTACTAATCATAATACCAATTAATCCCCTTCTTCCTCCCTCCCCATCCACCCTATTCCTACCCCTCCCCATTGGTAACCTCTAGTACCTTCTTGAAGTCTGTGAGTCTGCTGCTGTTTTGTTCCTTCAGTTTTGCTTCATTGTTATACTCCACAAATGAGGAAAATCATTTGTTACTTGTCTTTCTCTGCCTGGCTTATTTTGTCAAATGCTTTTTCAGCATCTATGGAGACGATCATGTGATTTTTATCTTCTTTTAGTTGATGTGGTACATGAGGTTGATGGATTTTTGAATATTGTACCATCCTTGCATCCCTGGAATAAATTCTACTTAATCATAATGGATGATCTTTTTAATGTATTTTTGAATTCGGTTTGTTAATATTTTGTTGAGTATTTTTGCACCTTAATTAATCAGGGATATTGGTCCATAATTTCTTTTTTTGCAGTGTCTTTGCCTGGTTTTGGTATTAGAGTGATGCTGGCCTTGTAGAATGAGTTTGGAAGTATTCCCTCCTCTTCTACCTTTTGTAAAACTAAGCAGGATAGGTCTTCAATAAATGTTCGATAAAATTCAGCAGTGAAACCATCTGGTCCAGATGTTTTGTTTTTAGGTAGTTTTTTGATTACCAATTCAATTTCGTTGCTAGCAATTGACCTATTCATATCTCCTGTTTCTTCCTGGGTTAGCCTTTTGGCTAGAAAGTTGTCCATTTCTTGTAGGTTTTCCAGGTTGTTAGCATATAATTTTCCTAGTATTCTCTAATAATTCTTTGTATTTCTGTGGTGTCCATAGAGATTTTTTCCTTTCTCATTTCTGATTCTGTTTTTGTGTGTAGACTCTCTTTTTTTTTCTTCATAAGTCTGGTTAGAGGCTTATCTATTTTGTTTATTTTTGTGAAGAACCACCTCTTGCTTTATTGATTCTTTCTATTGTTTTATTCTTCTCAATTTTATTTATTCCCGCTCTAATCTTTATTACTGACTTTGGGCCTCATTTGTTCTTCTTTTTCTAGTTTTGTTAATTGTGAGTTTAGACTGTTCATCTGGGATTCTTCTTTCCTGAGGTAGGCCTGTATTGCAATATACTTCCATTGTAGCACAGCCTTCACTGCATCCCACAGATTTTGCAGTGTTGAATTATTGTTGTCATTTGTTTCCATATATTGCCTTAGGTCTGTTTTATTTGGTCATTGATCCATTGATTATTTAGGGACATGTTATTAAGCCTCCATTTGTTTGTGGGCTTTTTTGTTTTCTTTGTGTAATTTATTTCTAATTTCATACCTTTGTGGTCTAAGAAGATGGTTGGTACAATTTCAACCTTCTTAATTTGCTGAGGCTCTTTTTGTGGCCTAGTATATGATCTATTCTTGAAAATGTTCCATGTGCACTTGAGAAGAATGTGTATCCTGTTGCTTTTGGATGGAGTATTCTGTAGATGTCCATGAGGTCCACCTGTTCTAATACATTGCTCAGTGCCTCTGCCTCCTTACTTATTTTCTGTCTGGTTGATCTGTCCTTTGGAGTGAGTGGTGTGTTGAAGTCTCCTAAAATGAATGCATTGCATTCTATTTCCTCCTTTAATTCTGTTAGCATTTGTTTCATATATGTAGGTGATCCTGTGTTGGGTGCATAGATATTTATAATAGTTATATCCTCTTGTTGGACTGACCTCTTTATCATTATGTAATATCCTTCTTTGTCTCTTGTGACTTTCTTTGTTTTGAAATCTATTTTCTCTGATACAAGGATTGCAACTCCTGCTTTTTCCTCCCTATTACTTGCATGAAAATCTTTCCATCCCTTTACTTTTAGTCTGTGTATGTCTTTGGGTTTGAAGTGAGTATCTTGTAGGCAGCATATAGATGGGTCTTGTTTTTTTATCTATTCTGTAACTTTATGTCTTTTGATTGGTGTATTCAGTCCATTTACAATTAGAGTGATTATCAATAGATATGTACTTATTTCCATTGCAGGTTTTTAAGATTTGTGGTTATCAAAGGTTCAAGGGCAGGTTCTTTACTATCTAATGGTCTAACTTAACTCACTAATGATGCTATTACAAACACAATCTAAAGGTTCTTTCCTTTCTTTCTCCTTTTTCTTCCTCCTCCACTCTTTATATGTTAGGTGTCATATTCTGTACTCTTTGTGTACCCTTGACTGAATTTGTGGGTAGCTGATTTAATTTTGCATTTGCTTAGTAATTAATTGGTCTATTGTCTCTGGTGCCAGCTATTTAGCCTTTGGAGCACTTCCATCTAAAGCAGACCCTTTAAAATACCCTATAGAAACAGTTTGTGGGATGTAAATTCCCTCAACTTTTCCTTATCTGAAAATTGTTTAATCCCTGCTTCAAATTTAAATGCTAATCTTTCCAGGTATAGTATTCTTGATTCAAGACCCTTCTGTTTCATTGCATCATATATATATATATCATGCCACTCCCCTCTGCTGAGAAGTCTGATGATAACCTGATGGGTTTTCCTTTGTATGTGATCTTTTTCTCTCTCTGGCTTCTTTTAATACTCTATCCTTGTCCTTGATCTTTACCATTTTAATTATTATATGTCTTGGTGTTGTCTTCTTCAGGTCCTTTACGTTGAGAGACCTGTGCATTTCCATGGCCTGAGAGACTATTTCCTTCCCTAGATTGGATAAATTTTCAACAATTATTTCCTCAAAGAGACTTTTTTTTTTCACACTTAACTTTTTATTTCCTGTCTTGGGGTTCCTTAGAGTTGATACAGCAATTGTGAAGTGGAAGGAACATCTGTTTGGGATTCAAATCCCATCTAATCCCCTTTGTAGCTGTGTGACCTTGAAGAAATCAGTTCTCCTCTCTGTGCCTCACTTTTCCCATGTGTCAAACGGCATAAGAGTTCCCACCAGAGAGGGCAGCTGTGAGGATAAGATCAGATAACCTGTAAGACAGCAGGTACACAGCAGGTGCTCAAAACGCATTCCTTCCTCCCCAGTGAGTTCTCTCCTCCTGCCTTGCATAGTCCTTGGTGGGGGTGTTGCTCAGCAAATATTGTCTCGGAAGGCGGGGAGGTGATCAGATCCCAGTGGCACAAGGATACATCTAGCTGGGCCTGGGATGTCACTTCTGCTGTGTTTACAATGAGGAGGTTCCACCTGCCTTCTGGAGATGTGAAGAAACTGTTTCATCACCAAAAACAGTTCTTGTTTCTAATCCAACCTTTACACAAAAGGGATTAATCACACAGAAGGTGTTTATTTAGCTAACATATCTTCCATAATATTGGTTTTTTTTAGTGAGAAAAAGCAGTGAGGAATTTACTGGGTTAAGGCAAAAAGCACACTCCCCAGACTGGACAGCGGGCTGTCTGGAAATGTTAGCAGCCCCACTGTTAGGGTTAGGTTGGCTATGTTTTTTTTTTTTTTTTTGAGAGAGCATCTCTCATATTTATTGATCAAATGGTTGTTAACAACAATAAAATTCTGTATAGGGGACTCAATGCACAATCATTAATCAACCCCAAGCCTAATTCTCAACAGTCTCCAATCTTCTGAAGCATAATGAACAAGTTCTTACATGGTGAACAGACTCTTACATAGTGAATAAGTTCTTACATGGTGAACAGTGCAAGGGCAGTCATCACAGAAACTTTCGGTTTTGATCACGAATCATGAACTATAAACAATCAAGTCAGATATGATTATTCATTTGATTTTTATACTTGATTTATATGTGAATCCCACATTTCTCCCTTATTATTTTTTTAATAAAATACTGAAGTGGTAGGTAGATGCAAGATAAAGGTAGAAAACATAATTTAGTGCTGTAAGAGGGCAAATGTAGATGATCAGGTCTGTGCCTATAGAATAAGTATTAATCCAAGCTAGACAAGGGCAACAAAACATCCATGGATGCAGAAGATTTCTCTCAAAACACTCAAAGAGACTTTTAATCCCTTTTTCTTTCTCTTCTTCTGGTTCCACTATAATGCAAATATTGTTTTGTTTGGATTAGTCACAGATTTGTCTTATTATTCTTTCATTCCTAGAGATCCTCTTTTCTCTCTAAGCCTCAGCTTCTTTTTATTCTTGTTCTCTAATTTCTATCCCATTTACCATCTCCTCTATCTCTTCTAATATGCTTGTAAATCCCTCCATTGTATGTTTCATTCAGATACTATATTTTTCAAAGTTTCTATTTCTGTATTGATTTCCTTCCTGAGATATTGAATATTTTTCCATTGCTCCATGAGCATGTTGATGGCTTATTTTGAAATCTTTATCAAGAAGAATGGTGATTTCAGTTTCATTGAGCTCTCTTTCTGGTGTTTGATGTATTTTGGTTCTTTATCCTTTTCATATTTCTATGATCACTATGGAATAATAACTTTGTGTGGGAAGCACCCACTCATGCCCAGAAGTTCTACTTTCTGGAGCTGTCTAGCACCTTGAGTAATAGCAGGGGTCACAGGCGATCAGTGCCATTGCCTGCCAGGAGGAAAGAGCATTTTACTGCTTTCCAGCTGCAGTGCCTGCCTCCACTGCCAGGGCCAGTGGGACGAGTACACAGGGAGGAGTGTCTGTTATGCCCCTGTAGCTGCCATAGGTGGGGCCACCCTCTGGCTGGCCTGGCACAATGGCAGGGGCTGCAAGTTTGTGAACTGGCAACTGCCCAGAGAAAGGAGGAGCAGGCTGCATATCGCAGTGGGGTCTCAGTGCTGTGTTGCCAGCCAGGGGAATGGAGTGCCTGAAACTCCTGAAAGTTCCCAATCTGCTGGGCTGAGTGTGCTGGAATGATTTTGTTCTCCTGTCCTTTCTCCTAAGCAGCAAGCTCTGTGTAATTCTTACCTCTTTAGCAGCCCTCTCACTTTTCAGAAGTCTTTCATAGTGCCCAACTTTCTTTTATCCCAGAGCAGCTGGTCGTGGGTACCTGTTCTCCACAAGCAGCAGTATTCTCAATCTCTCCAATTATTCTGCCTGTCTTTGCTTTCCAACCCCTCTAATCCCCAGGAACTACGTAATATGGGTTTGTGCTCCCAGAGCTAATTTCCAGGGGTGGACACTTTGAAGTCCTGGGCTTCCACTACTTTCTCTTCCTCACACTGGTGAGCTGGTGTGAGGGGAGGGCTTGGATCCTCACAGATTATGGCTTTGCTATTTTACCCTTTTCCATGAGGTCTTCTCTTTTCCCCAGATGTAAGCCATCTGTTACAGTCTTCTTTCTGATCATTCTTTCAGGATTAGTTGTATTTGCTGTATTTGCATGTTATATGTGGTTTTGGGAGGAGGTTTCTGCCTCACTTCTCATGCCACCATCTTTTTTGGCTCTCCAGTTGTATACTTTTTATTAAGTCATAATCTTCATATGATTATTGGGACATAATCAATGTACTGGTACAATGCTTCTCAAAACTGTGTGTGCTCAGGAACTGTTACACAGTTTTTTTTAATTTCTGAAAAGTAGATATTCAAATCAAACATTCTAATCTCTAGGAAAAATGTTACTATATGTACATAAGTTCGTTTTTATTGGAAGAGAATTCATAGTTTTTATCAGATTCTCAAAAATGCCTGTGAACTAGGAAAGGCTAATAACCACTGCATTACAAATTGCTTACTACCATCTCTGTGACCCCAGTATCTTACACATAATTCATTCATCCTTTGACAAATAATTTTTGAATGTCTACTATATGTCAGGCTCTGGTGATAAAGCAAAAGACAAAGTAACTTTTTTTACTATAGAAGAGGCAAATAAATAAACAAGTAAATGAACAGGCAGAGAATAAAAATAGGACGATATGATAAAGTGGCTGGGTGGCTACTTTAGACTGGCTAGTCAACGAAGACCTCTCTTAGGAAGCAATAAGCTGAGATCTAAATTCCAAGACATAAAGATGGTAGAGGGGAAGGCAGAAGTGCACTATTTCAGGGAGTAGAAATGACTGAATACCTAAAGCAGAAACAAATTTGGCCTGCTCTATGAACAAGCAGAAAGTCAGTTATCTGAAAAAGCTCAGCCTTGTCTGAAAGAAAAAGAATTTGAAAATAAACAATAATTTACCCAAATAAAGTACAAACTCAGAAAGTAAAGCAATATTGAATGAGTACATTTTCAAAACCAATGTCTTATGATTTCAGCATAAGCCCAGGGATACAGCTCAGTAAGGGGCAAAAATATTGTCACAAACATCATGACATTTCTAAATAATTATGATTAGTTTTTGAATTTTTGTATAAACCAGAACTGCCCAAAAAAATCTGGAAACCCTTCAGTCTGCAAACACAAACTCTATTTTAAAATGCAAAAATCTGGTCAAGAACACAACTCACTTACCAAGGTGGTATAAAATTATTAAGCATAACCTAACTCAGGAAATTGCTAGGTTGGCAACACTTTGAGCAACAAATGTTAACTTTGATCATTAAAATAAAGCTTTCCCTAAGATTCAGCAAGCCATGTGGACTATTATGGCCCTGAGCTATGAGAGCCAGCAGGTGGTGAGTAGAAGGTCCAGCCCTACCATTTACAGGAACCTCTGAGCAAGGTTTCCTGCCTTCAACATTGAGGTATGAATCAAGCAGTAATAAGTCAGTAAAAGAGCTGGTGCTAGGCAATCTAGTAATAGAATGTATTACAGGAAAGTAGTTGCAAAAGTGTTGGGAGAACTGAAAGGCGAAACAGATGAGAGTGGAGTGGAGGAACACAGATATTAGAAGTAGGAAGCCTCTACTATACCTCTGGATAGAGGGCAGAAGCAGGAGAAGGTGATACACTGGGAGCCAGAGAAATCCAACAAAGTTGGGATCACAAGGAAGTGGCTGTCTGGCAAAACCATGAGGGAAATGCGACCAGTGCTAAAGATGGTGCACAAAACAGAAAGGAGGACAAACAGCCATGCTTCTCCTTTCTTCCTGCCCTTTAATCTCCTGCTAGAACCTCCTATTAACTAAACCTAGCCAGAATCCAGATGACATAAGAACCTGGCAGTGCAATTTTCAAGGGGTTGGCCCTCTGCAATACAGAGAAGAGTGGGGAAAGGATGAGGAGTGGAACTAAATGCAAACAGGTGACCTGTATAACACATTCCCTTTTGAAGGCAAGTCTATTTGAAAGTTGTGTGACAACTCACAATTTGTATGAATTTTTCAATACTGGAGTATACTACCAAAGTATCCCTGTCTTATGGAAAGTTAAGAGTAAAAACACAGACAACATTCTAGTTTTGCTAATTAATATAACTTTTAAAACTTTACTTGCAAATGGGAAGCAGTAAAAATAGAAAATTAAAAGTAAGTTGTACTGGAAAATGTATCATTTGGTTATCACTTGAAAAAGTGTTTATGTCTTAGATTTTAAACTAATATATACATATATCATAATCATTCAAGTATTACCTTAAGTCTTTATTGGAAAAGGAGGGGTATAAATGAACTTAATCAATCATATTTAAGTGATGTGTCCCCTTTCTTGCAGTTATTTTGCTACCAGAATACATGATGTTTTGTGTGTGCTGGAAGTCCCCATTCTAAGCAGTGTTTTAGATTATTTGAAAAGTGCATTTGAAGAGGTGTGCAAAAAGGAGTTTATTAAATATGGCTCATACTTCTTCAACTGTTCTTTCCAAGGCCTGTAGATTCAGGAATGTTGCTATAGAAAATGTCATTATTCTTAAAGGAAAGTTATTTGTGAATGAAATATTTTATTTCTTCTTCAAAGGGCAAGTAGAAAAAAGAGAAAAATACACAGTTAGATATATAACCATGTATATGTAGATATAATTCAGTAAAGAAGTCAATTATTCATCTACAGTTTCATAGCTACAATATTTTTTCAATACAGTATCTAGACATGGAAAATACTACTTTATATTTTATGACCATGTTGTTTTATGCAAAATGTGCTAATTTTTTCTATAAAAGAGATAATGGCCCTTTAAAATAGCATGTTCTGTCATAATGTGATAGAATTCAGAAGAAGGACATTTGTATCAGATCCTGTGTTAAAGACAATGCCAAATAAAAGCATCTGTATTTTACCCTGAGGACAATAAAGAGCCATGAAATATTTTAATCTATAAAGTAATATGATCAGATGATTTACATTTTAGCTTTGGTGGCATTGTGAAGAATGGACCAGTGATAGCTGGGGCTAAATCTTAAATTTCATTTGAAAAGCTTCTATACAAGTCCAGCAAACCCACAGAAGACTTGGCCTAAAACAGAAGTTGTTAGGCTGAAAAAGTTGCAAAATTTTGTCATCATTCACTTAATAACAAGCAGAGGGAAATCAGAGTGCATCACCTAAGAATTTCTCTTACTATCATCCTATGGGGAGAATTCCAGCAAGGACAAGGGCTAAACCCACTGATCAGGGCCAAAACTTTGGATTAGTGAAATACAGAGTTTCAATACACATCAGTCAGGAGGTTCCCCAGGACAGAGGTGTGATACAGGGTGGAGTTGTGGAGACAGAAGGTCAACCAGCAGGCTCAGAATGTAGACAAATGGATGGTGTCTTTATGAAATTTGCTCACAGTGGGGAAAGGTAAAGCACACTTACTTCTTTGAGAATGGACATAGTGTACACATATTATAAATGAATTTTGAGGTAGAGAAAAAAATAGTTCACTTAATTAATAAGTTTTAGTAAGCACTTACTCTCAGGCATACTCTCCATTTCTGAGAATTACTTGCTGTTAGCCATTCCCTGAGAGCATCATCTCCCTAGCATTCATGTTTTTCTGCATGGTATCACAAGAACTAGGTAGTCTCTCCAACAAGCTATAATTTATCTGGATAATTCTTACTAAACCTTTAACATTTAGCCCATAGCAGCCTCCTCTAATCATTGACTGCCAACTTTCTCCCTAGAGCACCTTGCTAAAAAGACATGATTTGCCATGCTTTCTTACTATCCTATATTTACCTGTGTTAGAGCTAGAGATACTGTACATGGTGGTTGGCTTCACACAGGTCCCAGGGCATGCCTGTTGTCCCAACATGCCTTCCAGGTTAGCATTTGTTTGGGCAAAAATGCTTGCCTTACATGATAAATTTTGTGGTCAATTTAATCTCAGCCTTTTGTCAGTCTCTCCAATGAAACTCCTTTAAACCAGGAACTGTATGTTGTATTCTTCACACAGGGTAAAACATACCTGCTACTTAGTAGATTAATAAAAAAGAAAAATGCAAGATTCTACCACATCCCCTACAACAATCCAAATCAAAGTCTCCACCACAATCAAAATTAGGTACAAGCTTAAAGGTCTGAAAACTCTTCCTTCTTAAACAGGATATCTTACCTAATTTCTATTAGAATAGAAAGGGGAAATACTACAAATAGCAAATTCACACTTTATTGTTTCTTAGAGATGCTAAACATGTAGGCTTAATATACTACAAAATTTTATTTAATTGTTAAATATTTGGAAATGTCTTTCAACATAATTTTTTGCAAGTGAACTTTTCTTTAAAAGTTAATGGTCATAGGCTCTTAGCTTGGAGTGATTAAGAACCACTGTAATCTATTTTCTCATACAATCACTTCATTCTGTAATTTATGGAATTGAGTATCATATTTTTACTTAAAGTTACAGCAATCTTATTTTTCTTGGAAGTTATAAAAACCTAAATGCAAAATTTTTAAATTATGGAACTATTGCTAAGTGCCTGACACTGAAATAAGTGCTTTTATATGAATTATGACCCCACATAGTACAGTGGTTACAAACACAGATTCTGAAGATAGACTCAACGAGTGAGAATCACAGCTCCACAACCTACCAGCAATGTGAGCCTCGTAAAATTATCCAACATGAGGATGGGAAAAAAAGATGGTGGGGTAGGAAGGCAAGGCAGACACCTCCCACACACATACCAAGGAAGCCACTACAGCAAATACAACAAACCAGGAAAATGACCTGAAAACTGTAGAACCACCATTTATACCTGGTGAAGAAGAGAAGACCATGCATAAAATGAAAGAATCACAATCAATCAGGACAAAAACCCTTCACCCCTCCCAGCCCATGAGCAGGAGGGAAAGGAATGGACCTGGAAGGAGAAAAGTGCTCAGGAAATCCATACACCTGGAGATGTGCTCACAGAACACAAGCCCATGTTGCACTAGTCTTTGGTGATTGATGGGACTGGACACCAGTAAGAGCTGGAACATTCTGGGAAGCTGAGACTCCTGCCACTTGTAGAGGACAGGCATGCTCCGTCAGTCCCACTGAGACCCAAAACTGATGCAGCAGTTTGAAAGATTTACCAGAAGCAGGAAGGGTGCCAGAGGGGCAAGTGTTAGATGGAGCTCTCACACAGGAGAAAGTGTAAGTAGATAATGCTTTCACAGCCCTCCCTCAGCCCAGTGGGTAGAAGGAGACTTTGCTACCTGGCAGAAAGAAGAATTTCTCAGCTTTCTTGGCCTTCCCTCAGACCAACTGGGAAGATGCTAGTAGGAGTCAACTCCAAGCACTCCTTCATCATGGCTAGCAGGCCACACCTGTGCAGCCCTACTCTGTGCACCTACCCCACCCACCCAGACAGCCAAGCAGCACTGCCATCACTGCAGGACAGGCAGAGGGCAGCCCACCCACAACAATCCAGCACAAGGACCAGAAGTCACAAAGGCCTCTGCTGACAAAGATCAGTCACAGCTGTCAGACAAGCAGAAAGGTGGCCCTATAACCCACCAACAGCAACCAGGGCTCCACTAAAAAGGAGAACCAGGCACTGGAAAGTAAGACTTGTACTTCTGGGCACCACATGATGCCTTCTTCATAAAGCCACTACTCCCTAGACCAGGAGATGTAGTGGATCTATCTAATACAAAGGAAGAAACACAGAAACCCTGATAAAGTGATGAGAAAGAGGAACATGTCACAAACAAAAGTACTGGATAAGACACCAGAAAGAGGCTGAATGTAATGGAGATCACAAATCTTCTTGATAGAGATTTCAAAGCAACAGTCATAAATATGCTCAACAATCTATGAAAAGTATTGAAGATCTCAGGGAGGACTTCAACAAAGAGATAGAAGAACTGCAAAAAAGCCAATCAGAGCTGCAGAATACAGTAAATGAAATGAAAAATACAATAGAGGAAATGAATAATAGATTTCTCAAGTAGAGAAGGCGATCAATAAGATGGAAATAAGAGAACAAGAAAACAACAAAGCTAAGGGACACAAAGAAAAAAGAAGCTCCAGAAACAAGAGGATGCTAAGAGAACTGTGTGACAACTCCAAACAAAATAGTATTTGTATAACAAGGGTAGCAGAAAGATAAGAGAAAGACAAAGGAGTTGAAAGTCTACTTGCAGAAATAATTGCTGAAAACATCCCCAATCTAGGGATGGAAATAGACACCCAGGTCCTGAAAGCACAGGGAACCCTAACAAAAGGAACTCCAGGAAGATACCACCAACTAAAAAATAATTAAAATGACAGAGATTAAGGATAAAGAGTGGGTACTGAAAGCAGAGAAAGGCAAAAAATTATTTATGAGGGCAATGCCATCAGGCTATCAGCAGACTTCTCAAAAGAAACTTCACAGTCCAGAGGATAGTGGCATGAAGTACTTAATGTATTGAAACAAAAGAATCTTCACTAAAAATCCTCTACCCAGCAAGGTTGTCATTCAAAATTGAAGGACAGTTTAAAAGTTTCCCAGATAAATGAAAGCTGAAAGAATTCACCACCACTAAACGGACCTTACAGGATATGTTAAATGAACTTCTGTAGATGGGAATGTTTTGAAGACTAAATATTTTTCACCAGGGAAAATAAACCCACAGTAAAGGTAGTAGAACAATTTCTTACCTAGAAAATATGAAGTTAAAACCAAAGAAAAGAAAACAATAGTGATATAACCAACTATACACAAAATCTATTGAAGAATACACAAGAAATGCAGATTATGCATATGGGATAAAGATAGGAAGAAAGAGGAACTATGAAAATAACCAGAAAACAATAAAATGCAATAAGTACATACCTATCAATAACTACCTGAAGTGTAAATGGACAGAATCCATCAATCAGAAGTCATAGGATGGCACAATGGATAAAGAAACAAGACCCATTTATATGTTGCCTACAAAAGACTCATTTCAAGCCTAAACACATACAGTGACTGAAAGTGAAGGAAATGGAAAGATATTTCATGCAAATAATAGGGAGAAAAAAGCAGGGGTAGCAGTACTTACATCAGACAAAATATATTTCAAAACAGGAAAAGTAACAAGAGACAAAGGACATTATATAACGATAAGGAGTGCCATAAGAGGATGTAACAGTTATAAATATCTATGTACCCAATATAGGAGAACCTAGATATGTAAAACAAATACTAACAGAACTAAAGGGAGAGAAAGACTGCAGTTTGATCATATCAGGGAACTTTAGCACCCCACTTACATCAATAGATGAATCAACCAGGCAGAAAATAAATGAGTAAACAAAGGCATTGAACAACACACTTGAGAAGATGAACTTAATATCTACATTCCACCCAAAAGCAGCAGGATACACATTTTTCTCAAGTGCACATGGAAGGTTCTCCAGTTCTCTAGGGAGAACTAGAAGAGAACAGTGGCTGGTGTGGGGAAGCAGAGGAGCCCCAGTGCCACAAAAAGAGCCTCAATAAATTCCAATAGATTGAAATTGCATCAATCAACTTCTCAAAACACAATGGTATGAAACTAGAAATAAATTATACAAAAAAAACAAAAAAACCCGCAAAGGCATGGAGGCTAAAACACATGCTTCAAAATAGAAATCAAGCAATACATGGAGACAAATGAATAGGAAAATACAACAATTTAAAATCTGTGGCATGCAAAAGCAGTTCTAAGAGGGAAGTACACAGCAATACAAGCCTACCTCAAGAAAAAAGAACAATCACAAGTAAACAGTCTAAACTAAAAACTAAAGAAACTAGAAAAGGAAGAAAAATTGAAACACAAAAGAGAAGGAGAGATATAATAAAAATAAGAAGAAAAATAAATAAAATAGGGAAGAATAAAACAGAATGAACAATCAATGTAACCAAGAACTGGTTCTCTGAGAAGATAAATAAAACAGATAAATTCCTAGCCAGACTTATCAAGAAAAAAGAAAGGGCAAAAATAAAATCAGAAACAAAAAAGCAATAACTGACACCACAGAAATACAAAGAATTATTAGAAAATTCTATGAAAAATTATATGCCCATAAATTGGATAACCTAGAAGAAATGGACAAATTCCTAGAAAAGTACAACCTTCCAAGACTGACCCAGGAAGAAACAAAATATCTGAACAAATTACCAGTAATGAAATTGAATTGATAATCGAAAAACCACCAACTAATAAAATTCTAGGACCAGATGGCTTTATACCTGAATTCTACCAAACATTTAAAGAAGACCTAGTACCCATCTGTGGAGAAAATGAACAATTCTGACCAAGATTCCTACCTATTAAGATAGCACTCATTGTATATATATCTATATATATATAAGATCTATATATATAAGATCTATATATATAAGAGCCTGTTTGCACATCTATGGGATCTTTACTGGGGACATAGTGGCTGATCAGTCACAGGAGTATCTGCCCAAGGGAGGGTGGAAACACCCATTCTCTCCTCTCCACAATTCCTTGTATGGAACTGGTGAGGTGTCCACCAGTCATCAGAGACCCGCTCACAGAGTTCCTCCTGATTCTAGGGTCAGGGAAGTGAAGAGCCAGGAGAATGGGGAGAGAGTGGTGCCAGTGAGAGAGCAGAGAGCTTGGAGAGTGGAGAAGGGAGGTCTGGAGGGAGAACTAGGAGAGAACAGTGGCTGGTGCAGGGAAGCAGAGGAGCCCCAATGCTAGGAAAGGATTAAGCTCATGCTGGGGAGGAGAAGGGAGCAGCACCAGACCCAGCTACTTGTACTTAGCCAGGTGCCTGCCATACAACCCCTTTTAAATCCTCCAACCTCATGCCTTTACCTTATTCAGAATCATCAAATTCATATGGAACATGCCCCAGGCAGGGAATCCCCTACTACTGAAGAAACACCAGCCTTCTTAAAGTATTCCAAAAAGTAGAAGAGGAATGAGTACTCCCAAACTCATTCTATGAGGCCAACATCACTCTAATACCAATACCAGACAAAGACACTTCAAAAAAAGGAAGTTTTAGGTGACTATTCCTGATCAACATAGATGCAAAAAATCCTTAGCAAAATATTAGCAAACCAGATTCAAAAATGCATCAAAAGGATCATCCATTGTGACTAAGTAGGATTTATTCCAGGGATGCAAGGATGGTACAATATTTATGAATCAATCAATGTGATACACTACATTAACAAAAGGAAGGCTAGAAACCATATGATCATCTCAATAGATACTGAAAGGCATGTGACAAAATTCAACATTGATTCCTGAAAAAAATTCTCAACAAAATGGGAATACAGGGTATGTACCTCAACATAATAAAGGTCATATACAACAAACCCACAGGTGATATCACACTCAGAGGCCAAAAGCTGAAAGCTTTTCCTCTATGATCAGGAAAAAGTCAAGGATGTCAACTCTCACCACTTTTATTAATATAGTACTATAAGTCCTAGCACAACAATTAGAAAAGATAAGAGATAAAAAGCATCCAAACTGGTGAGGAAAAAGGAAAACTGTAATTATTTGCAGATGACATAACACTACATATAGAAAATGCTAAGGATTCCACCAAAAAAATTGTTAGAATTAATAACTGGATTGAGAAAAGTTGCAAGATAAAAAATTAATACAGAATAATCTGTTGCATTCCAATATACTAACAATGATCTAGCAGAAAGAGAAATCAGGAAAACAATTCCACTTATAATTGCATCATAAAAAATAAAACACCTAAGAATAAATGTAACCAAGGAGGTGAAAGACCTGTACTCTGAATACTATAAGACACTCATGAGAAAATTACAGAAGACACAAATAAATAGAAATCTATCCCATGCAAATGGATAGGAAGAATATTGTCAAAATGGACATCCTGTGCAAGGCAATTTACACATTAAATGCAATCCCACCAAATTCCAAAGTTCATAGAGAACCAAAAAAGAGCCCAAATATCCAAAGCAATTCTGAGAAAGTAGACCAAAGTTGGGGAGATTACGCTCCCTGACTTCAAGCTCAACTACAAAGCTACAGCAATCAAAACAGTATGGAACAAGATAAATGGCACAAGGACAATGAATAGATCAATGGAACAGAATAGAAAGAGCCCAGACATAAACCCATAAATGTATGGTCAATTAATATACAATAAAGGAGACATGAATATACAATGGGGAAAAGATAGTCTCTTCAAACACTGGTGCTGGGAAAACTGGACAGCTACATTCAAGAGAATGAAACTGGGTTACTGCCAAACTCTATACACAAAAATAAACTTGAAATGGATTAAAAGCCTAAATTTAAGACCATAAAACTCATAAAAGAAAACATAGGCAAAAATCTCTTGAACATAAGCATGAGCAAATTTTTTCTGAACATATCTCCTCAGACAATGGAAACTAAATAAAAAATGAACAAGTGAGACATCAAACTAAAGAGCTTGTGTACAGCAAAGGATACCATCAACAGAACAAGAAAGCAAACTACAGTATAGAAGAATATATTCATAAATAATTTATCCAAAAAGGTTGGGTTAACATCCAAAATATATAAAGAACTCATATGACTCAACACCAAAAGAACAAATAACCTTATTAAAGAATGGGTGAAGGACCTGAACAGACATTTTTCCAAAGAAGAAATTCAGATGGCCAACAGGTACATGAAAAGATGCCCCACATTGCTAATCAGGGAAATTCAAATCAAAACCACAATTAGATATCACCTCACACCAGTAACGACGGCTACTATCCAAATGAGAAGAAACAGCAACTGTTGGCAAGGATATGTAGAAAAGGGAACCCTCCTACACTGTTGGTTGGGATGCAAATTGGTGTAGTCAGTATGGAAAGCAGTATGGGAGTTCCTCAAAAAACTAAAAATAGAAATACCATAAGACTCAGTGATTCTACTTCTAGAAATTTACCTGAAGAAAAAAAAATTACTGATTTGAAAAGATATATGCATCCTTATGATTACTGCACCATTATTTACAATAGCCAAGATATGGTAGCAATCTGAGTGTCCATCACTAGATGAATGGATAAAGAAGATGTGGTATATATACACAATGGTATATTGGAATATTATTCAGCCATAAAAAAAAAAACAAAGAAATCCTGCCACTTGTGACAACATGGATGGACTTAGAGGGTATTATGTTAATCAAAACAAACCAGGTGGAGAAAGACATATGATTTTACTTACATGTAGAATCTAAAAACAAAACAAAGAAAATGAACAAAATTGCAGTAGATTCACAGATACTGAGAAGGGACCGGTACTTACCATGGAGAAGAGTTGAGGAAGATGGGTGGGGTAAGGGGTATGAAGAGGCACAAAAATTCTCAATCGTAATATAAGCTGGTCATGAGGATGATAGTGCAGCATGGAGAATATAGCCAGCAATTCTGTTACATCTTCCTATGTCAACAGATAGTAACTGCACTAGTTGGTGTGAGGATTTAATAATACGGGTAACTGGGTTGAGCCATGTGATATACATGGAACCAATACAAGATTGCATATCAACTATACTTCAATAAAAAGAATTATCCAACCTCTTTCTGTTTCCTCTTCTGTTAAATGAAAATAACAATAGAATCTACAAGGTTGATATAAGAATTAAATGAATCACTTAGAACAGTGCATGACACATAGTGAATTCTGCTCATGTTCAATATTATTGCTATCATACCCAAATGGTGTTCAAATACAGTCTGATACATGATCAGTTAACTATAGCATGGGCAAATTACTTAACCTCTTGAGCCCTCTACTTTGTCTTCATTTAAGACAGAATAATAATACCTACCTCATAATATGTGATGATTCAATGAGAAAAAACAAATGAAAGTATGTCTGACCTTTGTCAAATGAGTGTGACTATTTACTATTAGCCATTAATCAGCATACCCAGATTCAAATCCTGGCCCTACCTATTAGAAGTTGTGTAACCTTGATATATACCTAACATTTGAGCCTCATTTTCTTCATCTGTGAAGCAGCATTAATAAAATTTACTTTGCAGCATTATCATGATAATTGTATTTGCTTGATATATATTTATTGAGCACCTATTATGTACCAGGCTCTGGACTAAGCACTGGATACATGGTAGTAACAACAGCTCCTACAGAATGTACAAACTTCAAAGATTTAACAAGTATGTCTAGTAGAGTGAAAAGTATACAAACTGCTAAGAATCTGTATGGATGGGACCCTAACCTAGTCTAGGGAGTCCTGACAAGGAAAGTCTTATAGCTGATATATGTAAAGTTCCTGCTCTTTTTTAAATGATAATTACAATTAGTAATTTTTTTAAACCTTCAAAGTATTTTCTTTGCTCTTTTTTAAATGGTAATTACAATTAGTAATTTTTTTTAAACCTTCAAAGTATTTTCCCCATTTTTAGATGGATAGAATTGGATTCAAAGGTTTAAAGTAATTCCCAAGATCTGATCAGGCTAGCATCCAAAGCTAGGTCATCTGACTCTACACAGTGCTCTTCCCACAATTACAGAGTTAAATCTTGAAGCCAAAGGACAATATTGTTAACTAAAATACTCCAAATACTCTTCTAATTTTGGCTTTTTTTATGAACACCCAGAACAATCTTACAACACTACATTTTCTAAGATTAAAGAACCTGGATAAGAGTGATGAAGAATACAATAAAACCAACAAACCATGAAATTATCCAGAGAATATATCACTCTATCTTGCACTTCAGTTCCTATAAACCATTTGTAGTCTAGTTACCGGTTTGTACATTTGTCTCACCTGCTATAGCATGAGAGTTATCCATTCCTGTATCTTATGTAATAACTAATACCTAGTGGGCAGTTGTCATGCACTAAGAATTGTTTCACATGTATAATCTCACTTAATCTTTCCTACAATCCCATGAGATAGGCACTAATATCATTCCCATTTTATAGATGAGTAAACCAAGTGCAGAAACATTAAACAAACCGTACAATGTCAAACAACTAGGAAATGGTGGAGCTAGGATTTGATCCCAGGACAATTTACTCCTAAGCACGCACAGTTAACCACTCTGTAACACCTCCAACTAAAGGTATTCAAAAATTAGTGTTTAATTAATAAACTTGGCATAGTAAGAAGCAGTACTATATACTCCAATTTCCCATAAGGATATTAAAATCATCAAAATATGTTTATTGTCTAACAAGATATATCACATAGTAAAACTGATGTCCTTGATGGTGACCCTGAGTCAAAATTTTTATGTGCCTCAAAGTTTTTTCCTTGGCCCCCATGTATAGGACCCTACCTTCTTAACTAGCCTTAATTACCAAGCTTCAAAGACAAAATCTTGCCTCGATGTAAATGGTCTCTTCTTCCTTGGCAATACTGTATTATTCCTCCTGATTTAACAACTAGGGGAAGTAGAGACCACTTTGTGAATGGTATATCTTCCTTGCTAAAGGAAAGGAGCTCCCTTTGAAGACTATAAAAAAATTCATTTAAAGAGAAATTCTCACAAGGTGATGCTTATTACTCTTCTTAAGATCTTCTTCAATTCCCCCAATTGCCACATACAGTGGTTTAAAAACACATTCACAAATTTTATGACATTTTTCCCATCAATCAGGAAGATCTTTATCTCCTCCCCCATGAAAATGGGTAGGTTTTGGTAATTATTCCAACCAATATAATGTGGTGAAAAAGATGCTATCTGACTTCCAAGGCTATGTCATAAAAGCAATGAAGCTTCCATCTTACTCACTGTAACACTCACACTTGGACTGCTGAGCCGCCATGTAAGAAGTCCAACCATCCCAAGCCACCAGTCTGTGAGGAAGTCCACGCCACAGAGAAAGGTCACATTTAGGTGTTCAGTTGACTAAGTCCCAGCCAACAGCCAGTATCAACTACCAGATGTGTGAGGGAATATGCTTCCAAATGATTCTAGTTCCAAGTTTTTGAGTCATCCCCAGCTGTCAAGTCTTCCCGGCAGAGGGTTCAGACATTGTGAAACAAAGACAAGCTGTATCTGCTGTGCCTTGTTTGAATTCCTGACCTAACAACTCCATAAGGATAAGAAAATGGCCATTTTATGACACTAAATTCTTGAGTAGTTTGTTATTGATCAGCAATGTAAATAAAATACCTTTAGACCAGTATCTTGAGTCAAGCCACAGCATAGCCCAAGCAAAGAAGTACAGTCCCAGCTACATGAGGAAACAGCTCAGAAACGTTCCAAAATTCACCAAAACAACTACAAGATCTAGCTAGTATATGCCATCAAGGGAAGGAGAAATGCATGGCAGTAGATCTTGAGAGTATTTCACTGGGGAAAACACATAACACTGGAGAAGAGTTAGTTCATTCATATGGGGGCATACTTCCATGACTCAAGATTTAATGTCCTGGCAGACACCTAAAACCATCCTAATTCTTTCCTGAGATGCTCCTTGGAAATTTATCCATAATAGTGTATCACAATAATGAGGGGGGATATTTTGGCAACATATTGGGGAAGGTTTTGAAGTCATAGAAAAATTAGCATGCTAGAATGAAATCCTGTTATATCTATTACACTGGAAAGCCAAATTGAATGGCAAAATCTGCTGCTATCAGGTTTAGCTTAGAGAGTACAGCAAGCACTGAGTTTCTCAATGATGCCAGTGCCTACCTTACTAGCATACTTTATATTGCTTTAGTAAAGGGAGTGTCCCATGGATCTCTCTGAGAACATAGCTAGATATTAGATTCTCTAATCTCATATAATAAAATCCATTATATCTGGAGTATGGTTGCCAACCACCCTTGGCAGTCTTTGGCTTATAGCTGCATCTTTCAAAACCCAACTTTCATTTTCACTTGGTCTTCTTTCCTCTGTGTGTATCTGCCACCCTAAATCTCACTTTCTGTCTAAAGACACAAGTTATTGAAATAGGACCTACTGTAGTCTGGTATGACTTCATCTTAACATGATTGTATGCAAATATCCTAGTCCCAAATAAGACCACACTCCCAGGTATTTGGGGTTAGGCTTTCAACATCTTTCTGGGGGGCAAAGAGGGTAAAATTCACCCCCCAACACACAATAAGATATATGTTTTCCAGAAGTGGGATATGAATCTTGAAAATATTCAGGGGACTGCCACATGATGAAGTTTTTTAGGTATCCAATGGTATATGCCAGGATATTTCCTCTATGTAAAGGACAAGTTACTACTCTGTGCACCTCCTAGTGTTAAGAAAGAAGTACAGTACAGGCATAGGTTAGAGATATTGCAGGTTCAGTTGCAGACTACCACATAAAGTGAATATCATAATAAAGGAACTCAAATATATTTTATGGTTTCCCAGTGCAGATAAAAGTTATGTTTATACTATACTGTAATCTATTAAGTATGAAATAGCTTTATGTCTAAAAAATGCACATAACCTTAATTTAAAAATACTTTATTACTAAAAAATGCTAAAATCATCTGATGTTTCAGTGAGTCACAATCACTGACCACAAATCACTATAATAAATTTAATAATAATTTTAAAGGTTTGAAAGATTGTGATGATTCCAAAATGTGACTCAGAGACACAAACTGAGCAAATGCTATTGGAAAAATGGTGCAAATAGACTTGCTGCATTGCAGGGTTGCCACAAATCTTCAATTTATAAAAAATGCAATATCTGCAAAGCACAATAAACTGCAATAAAATAATGTATGCCTGTACTTGTTAAGTCTGTTTTTGTATACTATTCTACATTAGGTAATAATGTATTCATTGCATTCATCATTAGAATCAGAAGGCTAATTTTAAGTGGACAAAAAGAGGCTCAACAGGAGTGACATTTGCGTGAAAGCAGAGTAGGAAACCCTGGATCTGCCTTCTCCCTACAAACATACCAATTTTGCAACAATTCATAGCCAGATTCCCTTTGTGAAAAATTCAGAAACTAACTAAAATTCTCCTGCACCCTGGGGAAGCATGAAATTAGATTCCTCAGTGCTATCAGGGAGATTTGGGACACCATAAGTAGAATTTCAACACCCAGCACAGCACCATATGGTCAGGAAGAGACTATCTCCCAGTTTCCTCTATGGAAGGGAGAATTGGTTCACATTTCCAGAACACCAACTTTTTCAAGTGGGCTCCCCAGAAGTCTGGCTCTTCTGTGGCTGCTCTTGGAGCTCTGTCCAGTCCAGCATAGTCTAGCTGCCTGAGAGGAAGTAGAGGTGGCAGCTTTGGCTGACAGATGCCAAAGTTCCCATCCTGGCACAGCACAGAGAGAGAAGAAGATAAATCAGAGCTCTCAGCTTCCCCGGGAAAGGAAAGAGTTGATCCATGTTGTCTAATGCCCCAACTTTTCTGGGGCTGCCCAAAGAACTGGCAACTGTCTTGCCAGTCTTAGAGCTCTGACAGAACCAACACAAACCAGCTACCTGGGGGAGATAGGAGACAGGAATTTAGACTGATATATGTCCCTTCCTCTTTCTCACACAGCATATGTGGACAAAACTCAAAGTTGAAGAACACAATAACTGAGCTGAATAAAATCCATGATAGGAATTCAATAACAAATTAAATGAAGCAGAAGAAAGGATCAGTAATTCAAATGCAACTCATCAAAAATATTTCAGTCAGAGGAACAAAGTGAAAAAGAATGAAGAATACTTACAGGACTCATAAAATACCATTAAACAGATCAACAGATGCAATATGAAAATCCCAGAAGGAGAAGAGAGTGAGAAGGGACCAGAAACTATTTAAAGAAATAATGGATGAAAGCGTCCTACATCTGGAGAAGGAAATAGACATCCAGATCCAAGAAGCCTAAAAGATACTAAATAAGATGAACACAAAGAAATCGACACTAAGACACATTATAATCAAATTAACAAACAGAATTTTGAAAGAAGAAAGAGAAAAGCAACTTCTCACATACAAGGAAACACCCTAACACTATGAGCAGATTTCCAGGAGAAATTTGGAAGCTAGAAAGGAGTAAGATGACACAATGAAAATGCTAAAAGAAAAGAAAACTACCAGCAAAACTGCAATACCCAAGAAAACTCTCCTTCAGAAACAATGGAGAATATCTTTTTAAAAGGCTTTCCAAGACAAGCAAAAGCTGAGGGTATTCACCACCAACTGATCTCCTTTATAAGATATGCTAAAAGGAGCTCTTCAAGCTGAAAGAAAAAAGTGCTAAACAGCAATACACTAGCAAAATAAAGTATGAAACTCATTGGCAAATGTAAATGTATAGACAAACACAGAACACTGTATTAGAGTAATAGTGATGCATAAATAACTTTTAGTTCTAATAAAAAGGTTAAAATATGAAAACATTGTTAAAATAACTGTAAAATATGTTATAATATACACAATAAAAATATGTAAGCTGTGACACAATAACATAAAGGATGTGTGTGGACCAGAAGTTAAATTTTAGAGGTTTTGTATGTAATTGAACTTAAGTTGTTACCAGTTTTAAAAAGACTATTATAACTATAAGATATTTGAAGTTGACCCCAAGGTAACCACAAAAAATGTCACTTATGGAAGTTATACAAAAGAAAAAAAAAAAGAAATCAAAGTACACCAGCACAAAAACAACAACAAAACACAAAGGAAGATACCAAGAATTAAAGAGACAAAAAGACCACTACAAGACTAATGAACAAACAATTAACAAAATGAAAATAGCAAATAGTTTGACAGAAAAATTATTTTAAATGTAAATAAATTAAACTTTCCAATGGAAAGATAGAGAGTAATTGAATGGAGTTTTTTTAAAGCACTAAACTATTTGCTGCCAACCAAAAAAACTCATTTTGATTTAAGGACATGCATAGGCTGAAAGTGAAAAAATGGAAAAGACATTCAATGCAAAGTAACCAAAAAAAAGCAGGGATGGCTATAATTAGCTAAGAAAAAAATAAAACATAAGTCAGAAACTATCACAAGAGCCAAGAAGGGCACCATAATTATAAAAGGGTCAATTCAACAAGAAGATATAACAATTATAAATATATGTGCATCTAACATCAGAGTACATCAATATATAAAGCAAATATTAAGAGAACTGAAGGGAAAATAGACAGCAATATAATAACAGTAGGAGACTTCATAGTCCACTTTTAATAATGGATAGAACATCCAGACAAAAGGACAATAAAGAAACAGAGGACTGAACAACTCTATAGATGTAACTGACATTTACAGACCATCTGCCCAATGGCAGCAGAGTATATATTCTTCTCAAGTGCACATGAAACTTTCTCCAAGATAGGTAACAAGTTAGGTCATGCAACAAGCCTTAATAAATTCAAGAAGACTGAAATCATATAAGTATCTCTTCTGACCACAATGGAAAACAACAGGAAATAAAAACTATAAAATTCACAAATATGTGGAAATTGAACTGTTGAACAACATCTTCAAAAAATAAATCAGAAGGAAATTTTAGAAAACACCTTGAGACAAGCAAAAACAAAAATTCAACATACCAAAACTTATGGGATACAACAAAAGCAGTATTAAAGGTAAGCTTATGGTGATAAATACCTACATTACCAAAGAAGAAAGAGTTCAAACAACTTAACTTTACACCGCAAGGATCTAAAAAAAGCAGAATAAACAAGTCCAAAGTTAGTAGAAGGAAAGAAGTAACAAAGAGCAGAAAATAAACAAAATAAAGAATAGAAAAACAATTGAAAAGAAATAAATGAAACTAAGATATGTTTTTTAAAAAATTGGCAAACCTTTAGCTAGACTAAGAAAATAGATTCCAATAAATAATATCAGAAATGAAAGAGGAAACATTACAACTGTGAAATGCCACAAAAATTTTTAAAAATTATAGAAGACTACCATAAATTACATAACAAATGGAAAACCTAGGCAAAAAGGGATAAGTTCCCAGAAAAGTACAACCCACCAAGACTGCATTGTGAAGACATAAAAAATCTGAACAGACCTATAACTAACATAGGGGTTGAATCACTAATAAAAACCCTCCAAACAAAGAAAATCAGACCAGATGGTATCCCTGGTGAATTATACTTAACACTTAAATAAGAATTAATGTTAATCCTTCTCAAACTCTTCCAAAAAACTGAAGAGAAGGGAACATTTCAAAACTCATTGTGCAAGACCAGCATTAAGCTGATACAGGCTATCTTTGCCAATTAACTTTGCCAGGCAAAAACTCTACAAGAAAACTACAAGCCAATATCACTGATGAATACTTGATGCAAAAATCCTCAACAAAATGCTAACAAACTTAATCCAACAGCAAAGTAAAAGGATTACACATCACAACCAAGTGGGAATTATCCCTGGGATGCAAGGATGGTTCAACATGTGAAAATCAATTAATGTGATAAACCACATTGACAGAATAAAGGGTAAAAATCACATAATTGTTTCAACAGATGCAGAAAAAGCATTTGACAATATTCAACATCCTTTCATGATAAAAATGCTCAACAAACTAGGGGTAGAAAGGAAGTATTTCAACATAATAAAGGCCCTATATGAAAAGATCTGTGAAAGACTGAAAGCTTTTCCTTTAAGATCAGGAACAAAGCAAGGTACCTCGCTTGTCACATCTGTTCAACATAGTAATGAAAGTCCTACCCAGAGCAAATTAGAAAAGAAAAAAAATGAAAAACATTTCAGTTGAAAAGGAAAAAGTAAAACTTTCCCTGTTTCCAGACAACATAATCATATATATAGAAAATCCTAAAGCCTCAATTTAAAAAAGCTGTTAGAACTACTAATTCAGTAAATTTGCAGGATATAACATCAACATGGAGAAATCAGGTGTATTTCTATGTACTAACAATGAACGATCTGAAAAGGAAATCAGAAAACAATCCCATTTGCAATAACACCAAAAAGAATAAACTGAAATGAAAGACTTGTATATCAAAAACTGGAAAATATTGATTAAAGAAATTAAAGAAGACACAAATTAAAAGATGTACCACATTAATGAATTGGAAGACAATATAGTTAAAATATCCATATTCTCAAAGAAATCTACAGATTTAATGTGACCCCTATCAAAATTCTAATGATCTGAACATTCCAAAATTCATATGGCACCACAAAAGATTACAAATAGGCAAATCAATCTTGAGAAAGAACAATGTATATTTGAAATATGGCACCATATTTCTGATCTCCAAATATGTCATAGAGCTACAAAAATCAAAACAGTAGGGTACCAGCATAAAGACAGCTGTACAGACCAATGGAATGCAATAGAGAGCCTAGAAATAAACACACACATACATAGTCAACAGATCTTCATCAAGGCACCAAGATATACAATGGAGAATGGATAGTTTTGTCAACAGATGGTGTTAGGTAAACTGGGTATTTGAGTACACCCATGCAAAGGAATGAAATTGGATGCTTATTTTACACCATACACAAAAATAAACTCAAAGTGGAATAAAGACTTAAAGGTAAGACTAAAACTGTAAAATTCTAAGATGAAGGAAAGATAAGGAAAAACTTCATGATATTGGTTTTTGCAATGATTTCATTGATGTGATGCCAAAACCACAGGCAACAAAAGCAAAAATAAAAAAGAGAAACTATAACAAACTTCAATATTTCCATAGCAGAGGAAACCAACATAATTGAAGAAAACATTTTCAAGCCATATATCTGATGAGGAATTAATCTTCAAAATAGATGATGAACTCCAAAACCTCAATAGTAAAAAATCTCATAACCCAATTTTAGAATGGGCTAAGGACTAGAATAGATATTTCTCCAAAGACAATATATAAAAGCCAACAGGTATATTGAAAAAAGGCTCACTGGCACTAATCATCAGGGAAATGCAAGTCAAAACCACAAGATATCACCTCACAGCTATCATAATGGCTATTATCAAAAAAAAAAAGGACAAGTGTTGGTGAGCATATGGTAAAACAGGAACCCTGAGACACTGTTGGTAGGAATGCAAAATGGTGCAGCCATTGTGGAAAACAGTATGAAATTCCTCCAAAAATTAAAAATAAAACTACCATATATAGATTCAATAATAAAACTTCTGGGTATTCATCCAAAGGAACTGAAATAAGGATCTCAAAGAGATTATTAGCACTACTATATTCATTGTAGCATTAGTCATAACAGCCAAGATATAGAAACAACCTAAATATCCACAGACTGATGAATGGATACATAAAATGTGGTATATATAGGCATATCTAGGAGATAGTGCATAATCAGTTCTAGAACACTGCAATAGGCAATTATCACAATAAAGTGAGTCAAATGAACTTTTTGATTTCCCAGTGCAGATAGAAGTTAGATTCACACTACACTGAAGTCTATTAAATGTGCAATAGTATTAGGTCTAAAAAGAGTTCATACTTCAATTTAAAAATTCATTATCCTTACAAAATTCTAGCAATTACCTGACCTTTCAGCAAGTCATAATCACTGATCACAGATCACCAAAACAAATATAGTAATAAATGAAAAAAATCTGAAATATTGTGAGAATTAAAAGATGTGACACAGAAACATGAAGTGAACAATGCTTTTGGAAAAATGACACTGATAGACTTGCCCCATGCATGGTTTCCACAAACCTTCAATTTATTAAAAAAACATAACATCTGTGAAGCACAATAAAATGACATATGCCTGTAAATGCACTGGAATATTATTTAGACTTTAAAAAGAAGGAAATTCTGCAAGATGAAAAAACAAGGATGAGCCCTAAGGATATTTTGCTAAATGAAATAAGTCAGTCCTAAAAAGACAAATATTGTATGATTTCACATACATAAGGTATCTAAAATAGTCAAATTCATAGAATAAAAATATGAAAGAGTGATTTCCAGGGGCTGGCTGAGAGGAGGGACAAATGAGGAATAACTAATCAATGGAAATAAAGTTTCAGTTAAGCAAAATGAGTAAGTTCATTGTACCTATAGTCACAAAATTGTACACCTAAAAATTTGATAAAAGGCTAGATCTCATATTAAGTATTCTTACCATAGTAAAATTAAATTTGCAGAAAAAAGAGTCAATGTTGCTATGGGCAACCATAGTAGAAAAGACACTGCAGAATCTATGACAGGCAGATCCCTGCAGTTCTAGAGCAAGGGATGCCTTTTCCAGCATAAAACTGCCATTTGGAAATCAGCTCTTGCCAAAATCCTGATCTTTAACTAAATACTGAGCATCTCATCGTGAGATATCAAGTAAGTATGTGACTTAAGAGACAAGTGACTCTGACTCCTATGTCACTTACCTCTGTTACACCAATGCCTCTCCCTCAGCTCACAAATATGGCTTCATGGGAAGCCTCCTGAGACCAACTGCCCAAAAGAAAAAAACTCAGGATTGATTAATAGATGGTGCCTTGATATGTTGGGATAGGTTAAAAAAAAAAAACACTAGTTCCTGCTTTATAGCCACACACAGTCTTCTCTAAAGGACTGTGAGGATAGCAACATCTTCCAGTGGACAGAACCTAGAGTACACTTACTCTTCTTCACATGGAAGATGAAGTAGTATGAGGTAAGAATGTATTCATGGACTCTTGGGTAATTGCAAATGGCTTGGTCAGTTGGTTGGCAGGAGACTAGTAAGAAGACTGAAAGACTAGAGTCATGGAGTTAAGAGGCTGAGACATGTAAAATGGGGCTTTGGAAATGGATAAAAAGTATTCAGAACTTTAGTTATGAAATCTTAACCCAAATAAGGTATGCTGAAGATTGTCCATGCTCATTAGACACCTACCACAGAGGAAGCATGGAAAAAGGAGATAGATGGGATAATTTAACCAGTATAAAACAGTTAACTTCACATAAAAAAAACAGGCATGTTGACAGAGATAAAGAGCTGTTCATGAGTCCTACAGCATGGGCTCCCTCTAATCAAGGCTAATATTCCTACAGTGACTGCAATACCTATTTGTGAACACATTCTTTTTATTATTACTATTATTATTAAAGTATCATTGATAAAAAATCATATGAAGGTTTCACATGAACAATATTGTGATTTCAACATTCACAAATATTATGAAGTCCACACTACCCCATCCCTTGCAGTCACTATCTATCAGGGTAGTAAGATACTATAGAGTCATTACTTATCTTCTCTGTATTATAGTGCCTTCCCAGTGACCAACTTATATTGTGATTGCTAATTATACTTTCCATTAATCCCCTTCTTCCTCCCTCCAAATTTACCTTCTCCAAGCCCTTCCCTTCGGAAAGTGCTAGTACCTTTTTGGAGTCTATGAGTCTACTTCTGTTCTGTTCCTTCAGTCTTGTTTTGTTACTACACTCCACAAAAAAAATGAAATCATTTGGTATTTGTCTTATTCGGCCTGGCTTATTTCACTGAGCATTAATACCCTATAGACAAATTGTAGAATTTGTTTTTTTCTTATGGCTGAATAAAATTCCATTGTGCATATGTACCACCTCTTCTTTATCCATTCATCTATTGATGGATGCTTAGGTTGCTTCCATATATTCCCTATTTTTAGTAGTACTGCAATAAACAGGGGTGCATATATCTTTTTGAATATGGGAACTTGTTTTCTTTGGGTAAATTCCTAGAAGTAGAATTACTAGGTCAAATGGCATTTCTATTTTTAGTTTTCTGAGGAACCTCCAGTTTGCTTTCAACAATGGTTGAACTAATTTATATTCCCACCAGCAGTGTAAGACGGTTCCCCTTTCTCCACATTCTCACCAGCATTCATTGTTTCTTGTCTGTTGTATGTTGTCCATCCTAACTAGTGTGAGGTGATATTTCACTGAGGTCTGATTTTTCAGTTCCCTGATGATTAGTGATGTGGAGCATCTTCTCATGTGCCTGCTGTCCATTCAAATTTCTTCTTTGGAGAAGTGTCTGCTCAGATCCTCTGCCCATTTTTCAATTGGGTTATTTGTTTTTTGGGTGTTCAGGCATGTGAGTACTTTATATATTTTGAATGTTAACCCTTATTGGATAAGTGATTTATGAATACATTCTCCCACAATGTATGATGCCTTTTTGTCCTTTGCTGTACATCTTTTTAGTTTTAAGTCCCATTTGGTCATATCTGGTTTTGTTTCCCTTAACTGAGGAGATATGATCAGGAAAACGTTGGTCATGTTTATATTCAAAAGATTTTTGCCTGTGCTTTTTTTCTATTACTTTCACACTTTCATGAATTACATTTGGATCTTTGAACCATATCCAGTTTACTTTTGAATGTGGAGTTAGACAATAATCCAGTTACATTCTCTTACATGAAGCTGTCCACTTTGCCAACACACCAGTTGCTGAAGAGGCTTACTTTTCCCTATTTTATATCCATATGGTTCCTTAATTGAATATTAAATTTGACCATATATGCTTGGGTTTATATCTCGGTGTTTATTCTGTTCCATTGATCTATGGGTCTGTTCTTGTGCCAGTACCAAATTGTTCTGATCGCTTTGGCTTTGAAGTAGAGCTTGAAGTAAGGGAGCATATCCTCCCAACTTTGCTCTTCCTTCTCAGGATTGCTTTAGCTATTTGGGGTCTTTTGTGGTTCCACATGAATTTTATAACTCTTTGTTCTAGTTAGTAGAAGAATACTGTTGGTATTTTGAATAGGGATTGCACTGAATCTGTAGATTGCTTTAGACAGGATAGCCATTTTGACAATATTAATTCTTCCTATCAATGAGCATGGAATGTACTTCCATTTATTGGTATCTTTAATTTTTCTCATGAGTGTCTTGTAGTTTTCACTAAAATGCCCTTTAGCATTATGCCCTCAACCTACATCGAGGATGTTACAAAATACACCTCTATGAAACATATTATTGTAAATACCATAGGGATATTGTTGAAGATGTTGTTCATGTTTCAGTGTCTGCATTAGGAAACCCAATTGGAATACTTCATATCAGATTTCAATACTTGCTTTACTCTTATCTTTTTCTGTTGTTTTTTTTTCTGTTGGCACTGGCTGCCAGAGAACTCACAGCTAAATTTGTTATCTACCTATAGCAAATTTAGAGAACCTCATTAGCATGCATTTCATGTGCTCATCTCGCTGAATTTTCTTTTGCTATTTACCTTTACTGAGATTTTTTCATGTATCTATATTTAAAATACTATTATTATTTTTATATATGTTGGTAAAAAAGGGTTTCAATTTTAAACAATGAGATACATTTTTCTTTTACTAAGATGTAAGGTAGACATCATTATCCATTAAAAGAAGAAAATGTGGTTCAGTTTTTAAGGTCAGAATTTGAACTACAGCCTGATTCCAGAGGAAATCAGTCTTATGCAAGTCTTATTCACTACTAGCACAGATCCAACTGATAAAAGCAATAAATGAAATGGCACTAAATGCATTCCAATCAATAACTACCTTAAATGTAAATAGAATGAATGTACCAGTCAAAAAACACAGGGTGGGAGAAAGAGGGGGAGGCGGAGCCAAGATGGTGGCATGAGTAGGACAGTGGGAATCTCCTCCCAAAAATATATATATTTTTGAAAATACAACAAATACAACTAATCCTAAAAGAGAGACCAGAAGACACAGGACAACAGCCAGACTACATCCACACCTGCGAGAACCCAGCGCCTGGTGAAAGGGGTAAGATACAAGCCCCGGCCCGGCAGGACCCGAGTGCCCCTCACCCCAGCTCCCGGCGGGAGGAGAGGAGTCGGAGCAGGGAGGGAGAGGGATCCCAGGACTGCTAATCACCCAGCCCTAGCCATCCGCACCAGAGCACAGACACAGTGCATGCATGGAGTGCTGGAAACTGGGGAAACAGGACAGCAAGACCTGTGAGCAGGTCCCGAAGCTGGCACTCCTATGACAAAGAAAAGTGAGTGCCAGTTGAAAGTCTTAAAGAGACAGGGATGCAACAGCTGGATGGAAGCATCCTGGGTCACAGTCCAGCAGCTGGAAATTCCAGGGAACTCTGGGTGCAATAACTGCCTGGGCAACAGCTCTGAGACCCCTCATGGAGGTAAACAGCCAAACAGCCCCCCGTCCATTAGCCCTCTGGGACCCCGCCATAGCAGAGTGGCAGCCTGAGGCTGGCCATGCCCACAGCAAGGGAGCTTCCTCTATACCAGCCCGGCAGGATACAGAGACCCAGAATACACACAATTGCCCAACACAAGCCACTAGGGGTCGCAGTTGTCCCAGTAAAGAAAGGCCAGGAGCAAGTGGAAAGCCCTAGCTCTCCCAGCTGACAGAAAGCCAATAGCTCACGACTATTGTCCTGAGCCAATAGCACCTATCAACATGAAAAGGCAAAAAAATTTGATCCAGACACGACTAGCCCAGACAGCTTCGACATCTGCTACATCTTCCCCTGAAAAGGAACCCGGGGAGATAGATTTAACCAGTCTTCCTGAAAAAGAATTCAAAACAAAAGTCATAACCATGCTGATGGACTTGCAGAGAAATATGCAAGAACTAAGGAGGGAGAATACAGAAATAAAACAAGCTCTGGAAGGACTTCAAAACAGAATGGACAAGATGCAAGAGACCATTAATGGACTAGAAAACAGAGAACAGGAATGCAGAGAAGCTGATGCAGAGAGAGGTAGAAGGATCTCCAGGAGTGAAAGAATTTTAAGAGAACTGAGTGACCAATCGAAACAGAACAATATCTGCATTATAGGGGTACCAGAAGAAGAAGAGAGGGAAAAAGGGATAGAAAGTGTCTTTGAAGAACTAATTGCTGGAGACTTCCCCAAACTAGGGGAGGAAATGGCCTCTCAGACCACAGTGGTACACAGAACTCCCATGACAAGGGATCCAATGATGGCAACACCAAGACACATAATAATTAAAATGGCAAAGATCAAACACAAGGACAAAGTATTAAAGGCAGCCAGAGAGAAAAAAAAGGTCACCTACAAAGGAAAACCCATCAGACTATTGTCAGACTTCTCAACAGAAACCCTACAGGCCAGAAGAGAATGGCATGATATACTTAATGCAATGAAACAGAAGGGCCTTGAACCAAGATTACTGTATCCAGCACGATTATCATTTAAATATGAAGGAGGGATTAAACAATTCCCAGACAAGTAAAAGTTGAGGGAATTTGCCTCCCACAAACCACCTCTACAGGGCATCTTACAGGGACTGCTCTAGATGGGAGCACTCCTAAAAAGAGCACAGAACAAAACACCCAACATATGAAGAAGGGAGGAGGAGGAATAAGAAGGGAGAGAAATAAAGAATCCTCAGACTGTGTTTATTATAACTCAATAAGCGAGTTAAGTTAGACAGTAAGATAGTAAAGAAGCTAACCTTGAACCTTTGGTAACCACAAACTTAAAGCCTGCAATGGCAATAAGTTCATACCTCTCAATAATCACCCTAAATGTAAACGGACTGAATGCACCAATCAAAAGACACAGAGTAATAGAATGGATAAAAAAGCAAGATCCATCCATATGCTGCTTACAAGAGACTCACCTCAAACCCAAAGACATGAACAGACTTAAAGTCAAGGGAGGGAAAAAGATATTTCATGCAAACAACAGAGAGAAGAAAGCAGGTGTTGCAATACTAGTATCAGACAAAATAGACTTCAAAATAAAGAAGTAACAAGAGATAAAGAAGGACATTACATAATGATACAGAGTTCAGTCCAACAAGAGGATATAACCATTATAAACATATATGCACCTAATACAGGAGCAGCAATATATGTGAAACAAATGCTAACATAATTAAAGGAGGAAATAGAATGCAATGCATTCATTTTGGGAAACTTTAGCACACCACTCACTCCAAAGGACAGATCCACCAGACAGAAAATAAGTAAGGACACAGAGGCACTGAACAACACACTAGAACAGATGGACCTAATAGACATCTACAGAACTCAACATCCAAAAGCAACAGGATATACATTCTTCTCAAGTGCACATGGAACATTCTCCAGAATAGACCACATACTAGGCCACAAAAAGAGACTCAGTAAATTCCAAAAGATTGAAATCCTAGCAATCAACTTTTCAGACCACAAAGGAATAAAACTAGAAATAAACTATACAAAGAAAGCAAAAACGCTCACAAACACATGGAGGCTTAACAACACGCTCTTAAATAATCAATGCATCAATGACCAAATCAAAATGGAGATCCAGCAATATATGGAAACAAACGACAACAACAACACAAAGCCCCAACTACTGTGGGACACAGCAAAAGCAGTCTTAAGAGGAAAGTATATAGCAATCCAGGCATATTTAAAGAAGGAAGAACAATCCCAAATGAATGGTCTAATGTCACAATTATCGAAATTGGAAAAAGAACAGAAGAGGCCAAAGGTCAGCAGAACGAGGGACATAATAAAGATCAGAGAAGAAATAAATAAAATTGAGAAGAATAAAACAATAGCAAAAATCAATGAAACCAAGAGCTGGTTCTTCAAGAAAAGAAACAAAATAGATAAGCCTCTAGCCAGAATTATTAAGAGGAAAAGAGAGTCAAAACAAATCAACAGAATCAGAAACGAGAAAGGAAATATCACGACGGACCCCACAGACATACAAAGAATTATTAGAGAGTACTATGAAAACCAATATGCTAACAAGCTGGGAAACCTAGGAGAAATGGAAAACTTCCTAGAAAAATACAACCTTCCAAGACTGACCCAGAAAGAAACAGAAAATCTAAACAGACCAATTACCAGCAACGAAATTGAAGCAGTAATCAAAAAACTACCCAAGAAAAAAATTGCCGGGCCAGATGGATTTACCTCGGAATTTTATCAGACATACAGAGAAAACACCCATTCTCCTTAAAGTTTTCCAAAAAATAGAAGAGGAGGGAATACTCCCAAACTCATTCTATGAAGTCAACATCACCCTAACAACAAAACCAGGCAAAGACCCCACCAAAAAAGAAAACTACAGACCAATATCCCTGATGAATGCAGATGCAAAAATACTCAACAAAATATTAGCAAACTGAATTCAAAAATACATCAAAAGGATCATACACCATGACCAAGTGGGATTCATCCCAGGGATGCAAGGATGGTACAACATTCGAAAATCCATCAACATCATACACCACATCAACAAAAAGAAAGACAAAACCGGCATGATCATCTCCATAGATGCTTGAAAAGCATTCGATAAAATTCAACATCCATTCATGATAAAAAGTCTCAGCAAAATGGGTATAGAGGGCAAGTACCTCAACATAATAAAGGCCATATATGATAAACCCACAGCCAAAATCATACTGAACAGCGAGAAGCTGAAAGCTTTTCCTCTGTGATCAGGAACAAGACAGGGATGCCCACTATCCCCACTGTTATTCAACATAGTACTGGAGGTCCTAGCCACAGCAATTAGACAAAACAAAGAAATACAAGGAATCCAGATTGGTAAAGAAGAAGTTAAACTGTCACTATTTGCAGATGACATGATATTGTACATAAAAAACCCTAAAGAATCCACTCCGAAACTACTAGAGCTAATATCGGAATTCAGCAAAGTGGCAGGATACAAAATTAACACACAGAAATCTGTGACTTTCCTATACACTAACAATAAACTAATAGAAAGAGAAATCAGGAAGACAATTCCATTCACAATAGCATCAAAAAGAATAAAATACCTAGGAATAAACCTAACCAAGGAAGCGAAAGACCTATACCCTGAAAACTATAAGACACTCTTAAGAGAAATTAAAGAGGTCACTAACAAATGGAAACTCATCCCATGCTCTTGGCTAGGAAGAATTAATATCATCAAAATGGCCATCCTGCCCAAAGCAATATACAGATTCGATGCAATCCCTATCAAATTACCAACAGCTTCCTTGAACTGGAAGAAATAGTTCAAAAATTCATATGGAAACACCAAATACCCTGAATAGCTAAAGCTATCCTGAGAAGAAAGAATAAAGTGGGGGGTATCTCACTCCCCAACTTCAAGCTCTACTACAAAGCCACAGTAATCAAGACAATTTGCTACTGGCACAAGAACAGAGCCACAGACCAATGGAACAGAATAGAGACTCCAAACATTAACTAATATTCAATAAAGGGGCCATGGACACACAATGGGGAAATGACAGTCTCTTCAACAGACGGTGCTGGCAAAACTGGACAGCTACATGTAAGAGAATGAAACTGGATCACTGTCTAACCCCATACACAAAAGTAAATTTGAAATGAATCAAAGACTTGAATGTAAGTCATGAAACCATAAATCTCTTAGAAAAAAACATAGGCAAAAATCTCTTAGACATAAACATGAGTGACCTCTTCTTGAACATATCTCCCTGGACAAGGGAAACAAATGCAAAAATGAACAAATGGGACTATATCAAGCTGAAAAGCTTCTGTACAGCAAAGGACACCATCAATAGAACAAAAAGGTATCCTACAGTATGGGAGAATATATTCAAAAATGACAGATCTGATAAAGGGTTGACATTCAAAATATGTAAAGAGCTCACGCACCTCAACAAACAAAAAACAAATAATCTAATTAAAAAATATGCAGAGGAGCTGAACAGACAGTTCTCCAAAGAAGAAATTCAGGTGGCCAACAGACACATTAAAAGATGCTCCACATCGCTTGTCATCAGAGAAATGCAAATTAAAACCACAGTGAGATATCATCTCACACCAGTAAGGATGGCTACCATCCAAAAGACAAACAACAACAAATGTTGGCGAGGTTGTGGAGAAAGGGGAACCCTCCTACACTGCTGGTGGGAATGTAAATTAGTTCAACCATTGTGGAAAGCAGTATGGAGGTTCCTCAAAATGCTCAAAATAGAAATACCTTTTGACCCGGAATTCCACTTCTAGGAATTTACCCTAAGAATGCAGCACTCCACTTTGAAAAAGACAGATGCACCCCTATGTTTATCACTGCACTATTTACAATAGCCAAGATATGGAAGCAACCTAAATGTCCATCAGTAGATGAATGGATATAGAAGATATGGTACATATACACAATGGAATATTACTCAGCCATAAGAAAAAAACAAATCCTACCATTCGCAACAACATGGATGGAGCTAGAGGATATTATACTCAGTGAAATAAGCCAGGCAGAGAAAGACAAGTACCAAATGATTTCACTCATCTGTGGAGTATAAGAACAAAAGAAAACTGAAGGAACGAAACAGCAGCAGAAGCACCGAACCCAAGAATGGACTCATAGTTACCAAAGGGAAAGGGACTTGGGAGGACGGGTGGAAAGGGAGGGATAAGGGTGGGAAGAAAAGAAAGGGGGCACTACGATTAGCATGTATAGTGTTGGGGGGCATGGGGAGGGCTGTGCAACACCGGGAAGACAAGTAGTGATTTTACAGCATCTTACTATATTGAAGAACAGTGACTGTGAACTTGGTGACAAGTAGTGATTTTATAGCATCTTACTATGGACAGTGACTGTGAATGGAGATGTGGGGGGGACTTGGTGAAGGGGGGAGCCTAGTAAACATAATGTCCTTCATGTAATTGTAGATTAATGATACCAAAATAAAATAAATTAAAAAAATAGGGTGGGAGAATGGATAAAGAAAAAAGACCCATATATATGCTGCCTACAGGAACTCATTTAGGCCTAAACACATACAGAGACTGAAAGTGGAGGAAATGGAAAAAGACATTTCATGCAAATAATAGGGAGAAAAAAAACAGGAATAGCAGTACATATATCAAACAAAATATACTTCAAAACAAAGAAAGTAACAAGAGACAAAGAAGGATATTACATAATGATAAAGGAGTCAGTCCAACAAGAGGATATAAAAATTATAAATATCTATGGATCCAACATAGGAGCACCTAAATTTGTAAAAGCAAACATTAACAGACTAAAAGGAAAAATAGACAGCAATTCAATCATATTAGAGGATTTTACTGCCCAACATACATCAATGGACAGAACATCCAGACAGAAAGTAAATAAGGAAACAGAGGTGTTGAATAACACATTAGATGAGATGGACTTAACACATATATACAGAACATTCCACCCAAAAGCAGCAGGATACACATTTTTTCCAAGTGTACATGGAATACTCTCCAGAAGAGATCACATGTTAGGACACAAAAAAGAGCCTCAATAAATTCAAAAGAATTGAAATTGTATCAAGCATCTTTCCAGATCATAATATGAAACTAGAAATCAATTATGTGATGAATACCAAAAAAAAAAAGGAGTCTAAATAGCATGCTTCTACATAATCAATGGCTCAGTGAACAAATCTAAGAGGAAATCAAACAATAGATGGAGACATGAAAACAGAAATACAACAGTTCAAAATAGGTGGGATGCAGTAACAGCAGTTCAAAGATGGAAATGCATAGCAATATAAGCCTACTTTAAGAAACAAGAAAAATCTAAACTCATAACTAATGGAATTACAAAAAGAAGAGCAAATAAAACCCAAAGTTAGCAGAAGAGACATAATAATGATCAGAGCAGACAAAAATAGAGAATAAGAAGAAACTAGAAAAAAAATCAATGAAATCAATGTCTAATTCTTTAAGAAGATAAACAAAATAGACAAATCCCAAGCTAGGCTTATCAAGAAAAAAAGGAACAGGACATGCAAAAAATAAAAAAATCAGAACCAAAAATGCAGAAGTTACAACTGACACCATGGAGATACAAAGATTTATTAGAGAATTTTATGAAAAATGATATGTCAATAAATGAGACAACCTAGAAGAAATGGAAAAATTCCTAGAAACATACAGTCTACTAAGACTGACAAGGAAGAAACAAAGTCTGAACAAATTATGAGAAACAAAATTGAATTGACAATTACAGAACTCCAAACAAACAAAAGTCAGAGCCAGATGGCTTCCTAGCTTAATTCTAGCAAACATTTAAGAAGAGCTAACATCCATCCTTCTTAAAGCACTCCAAAATACAGAAGATGAGGGACTACTTCCAAACTCATTCTATGAGGCTAGCATCACTCTAATACCTAAATCCGACAAAGAACATACAAAAAAAATTATAGATGAATATCCTTGATGGACATAGATGCAAAAATGCTGAACAAAATATTAGCAAACCAAATTCAAAAATACATCAAAAGAATCAGCCATTGTGACCAAGTGGGATTTATCCCCAGTATGCAAGGATGGTACAATGTTTGTAAATCAAGCATTGCAATATAGCACATTAATGAAAGGAAGGCTACAACCATATGATCATCTCCATAGATGCTGAAAAAGCATGTGACAAAATTCAATATCCATTTATGATTAAAACTCTCAACAATATGGGTGTAGACACAACGTACCTCAACATAATAATGGCCATATACAACAAACCCACAGCTAGTGCCCACTTTCACCATTTTTATTCAACATACTACTGGAAATCCTAGCCATGACAATCAGACAAGAAAAAAGAAAAAGAAAAAAGGCATCCAAATTACTAAGGAAGAAGTAAAATTGTCACTGTTTGCAGTTGACATGATGCTATATATAGAAAAACCTAATGACTACACCAGAAAACTATTAGAACCACTAGCTGGATTAAGCCAAGTTGCCGGATACAAAATCAATAATATACAGAAATCTGTAGCATTCATATATGCTAACAATGAACTAGCAGAAAGATAAATCAGGAAACCAATTTCATGTACAATTGCATCAGAAAGAATAAAATACCTAGCAATAAACCTAACCAAAGAGGTGAAATACCTGTACTCTGAAAACTATAAGATATTCATGAAAGTAACTGAAGAAGACACAAATAAATGAAATCTATACCATTTCATGCATAGGAAAAAATAATATTGCCAAAATGGCTATCCTACCCAAAGCAATTTAGAAATATAAAGCAATCCCTATCAAAATACCAACACCATTTTTCAATGAACTAAATCAAATAATCCTAAAATTTAAATGGAACCACAAAAGACTCTTAATACCCAAAGCAATCTTGAGAAACAAGAACAAGGCTGGGGGTGTCATGCTCCCTGACATCAAGCTATACTGCAAAGCTACAGTATTCAAAACAGTATGGCACTCTAATACCTAAATCCGACAAAGAACATACAAAAAAAATTATAGATGAATATCCTTGATGGACATAGATGCAAAAATGAAAGAAAACAACAGAGAGCCCAGAAATGAAATCACACATATATGATAAATTAATATATGACAGAGGAGCCATGAGCACACAATGAGGAAAAGGTAGTCTCTTCAACAACTGGTGGACAGCTACATGCAAGAGAATGAAACTAAATTACTGTCTAACTCTATACACAAAAGTAAACTTGAAATGGATTAAATACCTAAATATAAATCACAAAACCATAAAACTCTTAGAACAGAGGCAAAAATCTCTTGAACATAAACATGAGTAATTTTTTTCTGGACATGTCTCCCCAAGCAAGGGAAATAAAAAGAAAATTAAAGTGTGGGTCTACATCAAATTAAAAAGCTTCCACACACCATCAACAAAACAAAAAGGCAACCTACATTATGGGAGAATATTTTTGTATATGATATATCTCATAAAGAGTTAACATTCAAAATATATAAAGAAGACATGTATCTCAACACCAAAAAACAAATAATCTGATTAAAAAATAGCCGGAGGACCTAAACAGATACTTTTCCAAAGAAGACATACAGATAGCTAACAAGCACCTGAAAAGATGCTCCACATTACTAATCAAAAGGGAAATGCAAATCAAAACTACAATGAGATACCACCTTACACTTCACTTATATGTGAAATCTAAAAACAAAACAAAACAGAATGAACAAAATAGCAGTAGAATCATAGACACTGAGAAGCGATTGGTAGTTACCATGATGGAGGGGTTAGGGTGGGTGAGTGAAGTAGATGAAGGGGTCAAAGAGACACAAAATCTCAATCATAATACAAATTAGTCAAAGTACAACATAGAGAATATAGTCAATAGTTCTATAACATCTTTCTATGTTGACAAATATTAACTATACTAGTTGTGAGGATGTAATGTGTATAACTGCTGAGTCACTATGTTGCATACTTTAAGCCAATATCATATTGTATATCACCTATACTTCAAGAAAAAATATCAAAAAATAATAGTACTTAAGATTAAATTAAGTAATAAAATGATGAACTTAGGCCAATATGACTGGCATCCCTATAAAAAAAGAATATTTAGAGAAAGACATGGAAACAAAAAACATGGCATGTGAAGATGAAAGCAGAGATCAGGATGATGCTTCTACAAACTAGGAGAAACGTGGAATGGATTCTTCCTCAAAGCCCTTAGAAGGAACGAACCCTGCCAACACTTTGATCTCATACTTCCATCCTCTAGAACCATGGGACAATAAATTTCCACTGTTTAAGCCACTCAGTTTTTGGTTCTTTGTTAGGGCAACCCTCACAAACTAAAACAACATGGAATAAACAAAGAACACAACTTTGCATATAGAAGTTTTCAATTGTTGGTATAAACAACCAATGTTCTTATGGTTCAGAGAACTGTCATAATAACTGACACTGACATGTCCCTTCAAGCATAGACATACACACACACACACACACACACACACATATGCATGCACATTATTCCAAACCAAAAGTAATTAATCATTATTTATAAAATAAAATTATGTTTATCTTTCTCATTACTTTCAACATATTCTGAGTACCTACTATGTGCCATTCAGAGTATGAGGCCCCCAGCATAAAGAAGTTAACAAGATCCAACCTCTACTGGATGGGAATTTATAATCAACTCCAGATCTCCCCTCCAGAATACCCACAGAATTTGTTGACTGTGATGCAGTATTACTTTTGCTGTTTTGTTCATGTTCAATTGTTTCTGTTCTCTGATTATTTCTTTACAGGGAAGAATCCTCTCACAAAGACTACATTCTGTGAGCATGCCATACAGAGCTAGGTACATAGTATACATTCAATGTATAATGATTTACACTATAGTCAAATATGAAAGGAATAATATCTTGAAAAGTATTTAATAAAATATAAGGAACTATAGAAATATTCATTAGCATTACCATTAAAATTCTAATCATTTATAGCCACAAAAATGTAGCATTTAATTATTTAGTATTCCCAAGTTAACCTTCAAAATGTATTTTTCCCTGGTAACTTATTCCATTATGATGAAATAGTAAATGGGATGAATCACAGTTAATGCTCAGGTGGAACTGGATTCTTAAAAAACCTAATCTTCACCAGACAAGCTCAAAAGCAAAGGTCTTTAATATACTCACCACTTTCAAAGCAAGCATCAAAGATAAGATGTCCTTTCTTGGGCTGTCCACAGTATCCAGCTGGAAGCACCATATATTTGCTCATATTCCCTCCGATGGCATCATCATTTCCCATATCATTGCCTATTTTTTAAAAGATTTGCTCATGTTAAACAGAAAGGAAAAGTAATACAAGTCCAATAATACTTTTATCATTAATTTTTTCCTTCTCCTGTCAGTGCTTATTCAGACAGTTAAGAAATTAACTACATATTCTTGCAGGGTAGAGAGTTGACACATTTCTATATACTAATTTTCTATGACTGAAAGCAATCAGCTTAATCCCTTTAGCCTCAGTTTCTCTCATCCATAAAAAAGGAATGGTAAAACCCACCTTTCAAAATTTTGTTATGAAAAGTTTCCAATATGGCTACTGAAATCAAAAAGATATTCATTTAACTGCATCAAATATTTAATAAGTGATAATATATGTTACTTGTCACAAAAATTTTGTCAATTATTTAATTTGAATAAAGCAATAGTTCTTTAACATTAACCTTTCTAATGTTCCATCATCACAAATACCACTGAGAACCACTGAATTAGCATAGAATTTACATTTCCTAAGAGGAACTTTGAGCTTTGGAAGTTTCACTTCCACCTAGAAAGTTGGAAAGATCATCACCTCCACCTTAACAAGAAATATCCCAATAAAGAACAAAGTTATAACTTTTAAAAATTCATCAGAAAACTGAGATTACAGGGCAACCAATAATCTGATATCCAAGGAAAGTCAGGCCCCACCAAAAAAAAATGTGAAGCAAGCATCGACTCCTCTTTGGCCAAGCACAGAAGAAAGAAGTTCTGGGTGCCATACAAGTGAATAAAAAGAATTAAACTATATATTTTTTAATTATTAAAGGTCAAATGTCAGAATCGAGAGAGTAGAACCCCTGATAGTCATAAGAACAAAGGGAATGCAAACCCACCAGCAGTCTTCTATATAGGCCTCCATTGGGTGTTTAGGAGAAAGAACAGAAGCAGGGCAGAAGACTAGAAAATACCTTTCTTTGTGATGCAGACCTGGAGAATGGGTGTGCCCTCTTTTATAGACAAGGCATAAAAAACCCACCAATACTTTGGGCAAGGGAAATAAAATAAAAAATGAACAAATGGGACTACATCATGCTCAAAAGCTTCTGTACAGCAAAGGACACCATCAGCAGAACAAAAAGGCATCCTACAGTATGGAATAAAATATTTGTAAATGACATATCTGACAAGGGGTTAACATTCAAAATATATAAAGAACTCACATGCCTCAAAACCCAAAAAGCAAATAACCCTATTAAAAAGTAGGCAGAGGATATGAACAGACACTTCTGCAAAGAAGAAATTCAGATGGCCAACAGGCACTTTGAAAAAATGCTCCACATCACTAATTATCAGGGAAATGCAAATAAAAACCACAATGAGATATCACCTCACACTGGTTAGGATGGTCAGCATAGAAAAGACTAGGAACAATAAATGCTAGTGAGGATGCAGAGAAAGGAGAACCCTCCTACACTGCTGGTGGGAATGTAAACTAATTCAACCATTGTGGAAAGCAATATGGGGGTTCCTCAAAAAACTCAAAATAGAAATACTATTTGACCTGGGAACTCCACTCCTAGGAACTTACCCAAAGAAAACAGCTTCTCAGATTCAAAAAGACATATGCACCCCTATGTTTATCACAGCACTATTTACAATAGCCAAGATATGGGAGCAACCTAAGTGTCCATCAGTAGATGAATGTATAAAGAAGATGTGGTACATATACACAATGGAATACTATTCAGCCATAAGAAAGAAACAAATCCTACCATTTGCAACAACATGGATGGAGCTGGAGGACATTATGCTCAGTGAAATAAGTCAGGCAGAGAAGGACAAATACCAAATGATTTCTCTCATTTGTGGAGTGTAACAACAAAGCAAAACTGAAGGAACAAAATAGCAATAGACTCACAAACTCCAAGAAGGGACTAGTGTTTACCAAAGGGGAGGGGTGGGGGAGAGTGGGTAGGGAGGAAGGGAGAAGGGGATTGTGGAGTATCAGAATTGGTGCACATGGTGTGTATGGGGTCACGGGGAAGACAGTGTAGCTCAGAGAAAACAAATAGGGACTCTGTGGTGTCTTACTACATTGATGGACAGTGACATTGCAATGGGGTATGGGAGGGACTTGATAATAAGAGTAAATGTAATAACCACATTGTTTTTCTTGTGAAACCTTCATAATAGTGATTTCAATGATACCTTAATAAAAAAAATAGCTGATAACAGAATAGATGGGGGAAAAAAACAAAAACACCAATATGGTTTTCCCTTTTAGAAAAAAAGGTCTTAAGCCACTAGGGGAGGAAAAGCAAACCTTGTAATCCCAGTGCACAAGTGAAACCCACTGCAGAAGGAAGAGTATAAAAGAAAAAAATCCTCTATCTCTGAGAGAGGAGCAGAAAACTGTCTTACAAAGGACCCATCAAAGGTTCAAGGCAGAGTTGAAAGAGGAAGGAGAGGTGGGATCACCGAAAAAACTTAATTCCAAGACCAGAGCATATAGGCCCTGCCTAAGTCTGACGCTAGAGCAGAACAACAGAAATACTCCTGCTCCCTCAAAGTCAAGAAAGCCAGCACTGAATGATGAACTATCACAATCTATGTCTAGAGTAGGTACAAAAAGCATGCAAATGAACTCCTTCTTGGTAGAAGCAGAGGACAAAAGTTTAATATGGAGCAGAACATTGAGGAAAAACCCCTAAGCACCCTAGATCTTTCTCTCAGAAATAAAGTGACAGAAGAATTTGAAGCCTGTGGGAAACTGAATGTAACCACAGCAACAATGACACTAAGCCTAGCTTAACTCCTGACTTGATTGACATAAACTATCACACAAACAACCTAGGAGAAGTGTATCCATTTCCAGTGACAAACAGTATTTATATCATTCTCTACTGTTCTAATAGATAGCCAGTATGCAATAAAAAATTATGGGAAATATAAAAACTCAAAAAATAAAATAACCTACTGTCTAGGGAGAAAGCAATAAACAGAATTACATCCAGAAATGACAACATATTGGAGTTATAGACAATGAATTTCTCACATTCTCTCTGATGGCATCATCATTTCCCATATCACTGCCCATTTTTTTTAATTTGCTTATGCTAAGCAGAAAACAAAATGTATTTAGTAATAGAAGTCTAATAAAAATATTATTACCATTAATTTTCCCCCTTCTCCTGTCATTTAATGCTTATTCAGGCAGAGATAAAGATAAAATAACCAAGTTTAGTATGTTAAAGCTTCTGGTGGAAATTTTAGAACCAGTGAAGATATCCTTCAAAAACTAAGGTAATAATAAAGGTGTTTTTAGAAAAACAAAGCTGGGAGAATTCATTACAAGCAATGTGATATAACAAGAAATGCTAAAATTCTTCAGGCAGAAGGAAAATGATACCAGACATAAGATCCACACAAAGAAATTAAGGACTCCAGAAATAATATCGATGAAGGTAAAAATAAATGTTCTTATTCGTAATACTCAAAAGATAAATTACTGCCTGAAGAAAAATAGTGGCAATGTATTGTGGGTTCATCCCACATGTAAAAACTTAAAAATTATTAGAATGATAAATATTGTTATGTACACTTTACCACAATAAAAAACACCCTAAAACATGAAATAAAAGCAAAGTGTTAAAGTGGACAGATCAAAAAACATATACAGGAGACTATCTGTGTATACTTATGGTAGGTAAGGTCTTCTTACATAAGATATAAAAATCACATATCATGAAAAAAAGTTATAACCTGTGTTTCATCAAATTAAAAATCTCTGCTCTTTGAAAGGTGTCATTAATTTTTTTTAAGTTAAGCCATAGAGAAAATACTTGCAAAACACATATCTGACAAAGGACTGTATGTAGAACACATAAGATTTTGTCAGACATTTCCCCAAAGATATATGGATGTCAAATAAGTTCAAGAAAAGCCGGTAGACCTCAATGACAGAGAAATGCAAGTTGAAATCACAATAAGATTACTACACACCTATTAAAAGGCTAAAATCAAACAAACTAACCAAACTAAGGGTTGATAATGATGCAAAGCAATTGAAACTTTCATGCATTATTATAGAAATGTAAAATGGTAAAGCCAGTTTGAAAAATAATTTGGTACTATGTTATAAAATTAAATATACTCTTTATACCCCTGAAATTCCACTCAGGGTTTATCCAAAAGATGTGAAAACAGATGTTCATGCAAAAACTAGCACATGAATGTTTATAGCACTTTTGTTCATAATCACCCCAGAACTAGAAATAATCCAAATAGCTTCAACCAATGAATGTTTAAATAGTGGTACATCCATATGATAGAATACTAATCAGCAATAAAAAGGAAATAAAAGTCAGTGGTTGCTGGACACTGTAGGTAAGGAGAGTGGTTGACTCAAATGTCATCAAAAATTTTAATTCTTCTTTGACCCTTAACTATCCCAGCAAAGTTACATGTACCTTCCTCTAATCTTCCAGAGGAATGTGTATGCATGCATGTACGTTTGGAGGGGGATGTCTGCAACAGCGACTTGAAAACTTTTCCAGAAAATTCCGAGGTCCTCACCAGGGTAGTGGATGGGAAGGAAGCTGCTAATACAACTACAAGCACTAAGAGTAACGAGTAATTGACCCACACCTTCACCATGTACAACTAGAAAACTGGACAAATATGTATGAAACAACTCTTTTCAGTCTTGGACAAACAGTGTCAAACTGATGCCTGAAATAAATGAGGTGAGCCTGATACAGTCCTGGCTTTTAGATTAGTGAAACTTTCTAGAAGATGGTACAGGCAGAGGGTTCCCAATCACAACAGGGTGATTTCCTAAACTGAGAAGAAGTAAATAAATTTGGAGAGGCTGAAGAAGCTTAAACTTGAAGGTCAGACTATTGAAGAAGAGCCAGAGCATGAAAGATCTTCAAAAGGTCTAAAGACTTTGGCTGAATGCTAAGTCATGTATGGTGAAAATTCGTGAAACCAGGCAAAGAATGACCAGGAGGTTGCAGACTAAACAATTTCCAAAATACACAAGTCTGGGAAATATTCAAGTTGAAACCAACTGGAGTGAAAAATCATGTTGAAAACTCAAGGCCTTGGAATGCTGGATTAAAGATGGCAGCATGAGAGGAGAGACAGAGGCTTCTTCCTACAACCACATATAATATGAAAATATAATTAATACAACTGATCCTGAAAGAGCAACAATAAGAGGACTGCAACAGACTGCATACACCTGGAGAAAAGAGCAGACCTCACAGAGCAGGGTAACGTACCAAAGCTGTGTGGCCTGGCAGGACCCAAGCCCTTAACTCACCCCAGCTCACCAGTGAGAGGAAGAGAAACAAAGCTGGGAGGGAGTGAAGGCCTGGGACTGCTGAACACCTAACTCCGGAAATGTGCTCTCGGAGCACAAACCTACATTTCAAGGCGCTTTCATGATACTCTCGTAACTAGGGGACAGGAAAGCTAAAACAGGCAGAATTCCTGGAGACACTGAGATTCCAGCCACTTGTGGAAAGCAGGGATCCATATCCAGCTGCACTGGGATGAAAAAAAGGTGGGAAGTCTGAGAGACTTCCTAACAAGGAAGCCCTTAGCAAGAGGGCTGCTAAAGGTGCAGGGATTGTACAGAGCTTACTGCTCAGGAGAAAAGACAAGTAGACAAAATTTTCTGGGTGTACTCGGCCCAGCAGGTTGGGAGCTTTCACGATCTTCAGGTGCCCCAGCTCTCTGGCTGGCTACATGGCTCCAAGGACTCCTCCGTGAGATGCAGCCTACTGACTGGTTCTCCTGGCCAGCCCCACATGGCTCTCAAACCGGCAAACCCTACCCTGGGGTTATACCAGCCAGAAGAAAGATCTGTCTACAGAAACTACAAACACAAAACATAGAAGCTTATACCTATGTGCTTGGCCCACTGGTTCAGGCAGTGGAGACAGGCATAGCAGTCAGGAAGCAGGAAACAGCTCTTTCCTCCCACCAAGCACCAATACCACTCCCCTGTGACCCATGACATTGCTTCAGGGGCTGAGCAGCTCCAGAGACTAGAGCTTATGGACACTAGAGGGCACCATATACAAATATGAAATGCCAAAGGAACCTGGTACAGAGTAGAATTAATGTAACCCCTGAGAAAGATGAAATGGACCTCATGACTCTTCCTGAAAGGGAGTTCAAAATAAAAATTATTAACATGCAAATGGAGGAACAGAAAGATATTCAAGAACTCAGGAATGAATTCCAGTCGGAGATCCAATCATTGAAGAGCACAATGGAAGGTATTAAAAGCAGATTGGATATGGTGGAGGAGACGATAGATGAAATAGAAACTAGAGAAGAGGAATACAAAGAAGCTGAGGCACAGAGATAAAAAAGAATCTCTAAGAATGAAAGAATATTGAGAGAACTGTGTGACCAATCCAAATGGAACAATATTCGCAATACACGGGTACCAGAAGAAGAAGAAGAGAGAGAAAGGGATAGAAAGTGTCTTTGAGGAGGTAATTGCTGAAAAGTTCCCCAATCTGGGGAAGGAGATAGACTTTTAGACTGGACATGCACAGATCTCCCAACACAAGGGATCCAAGGAAGATAATACCAAGACATATACTAATTAAAATGGCAAAGATCAAGGATAAGGACAGACTATTAAAAGCAGCCAGAGAGAGAAATAATATCACATACAAAGGAAAGTCCATCAGGCTAACATCAGACTTCTCAGAAGAAACCTTATAGGCCAGAAGAGAGTGGCATGATGTATTTAATGCCATGAAGCAGAAGGGCCTGGAACCAAGATTACTTTATCCAGCAAGATTATCACTTAAATTTGAAGGAGGGATTAAACAATTTCCAGATTAGCAAAAGCTGAGAGAATGTACCTCCCACAAACCACACAAACCATCTCTACAGTCAATTTTGGAGGGACTGCTATAGATGGAAGTGTTCCTAAGATTTAATAGCTGTCACCAGAGGTAATAAAACCACAGTAAAGAAAGTACAACAGCTAATTACAAAGCAAATGCAAAATTAAATTAACTATCCCCAAAGTCAATCAAGGGATAGACAAAGAGTACAGAATATAACTAATATATAAAGAATGGAGGAGGGAGAGAAAGAAGGAGAAAAAGAAAAGAATCTTTAGATTGTGTTTTTAATAGCATATTAAGTGAGTTAAGTTAGACTCTTAGACAGTAAGGAAGTTAATCTTGAACCTTTGGTAACCACGAATCTAAAGCCTGCAATGGTAATAAGTACATACCTATTGATAATTACCATAAATGTAAGTGGACTGAATGCACCAATCAAAAGACATAGAGTCACTGAATAGATAAAAAAGCAAGACTCATCTATATGCTGCCTACAAGAGACTCGCTTTAAACCCAAAGACATACACAGACTAAAAGTGAAGGGATGGAAAAAGATATTTCATGCAACTAGTAGAAAAAAACAGGAGTTGTGGTACTTGTGTCATACAAAATAGACTTCAAAACAAAGAAAGTAACAAGACACAAAGAAAAACATTACATATCAATAAAGGGGTCAATCCAACAAGAAGATATAACCACTGTAAATATCTATGCTTCCAAAACAAGAGCACCCACATTTGTGAAACAAACACTAACTAAACTAAAAGGGGAAATACAATGCAATGCATTCATTCTAGGAGACTTCAACACTCCACTCACTCTGAAGGACAGATTAACCAGACAGAAGATAAGTAAGGAGACAGAGGCACTGAACAACACATTAGAACAGATGGACCTAACAGACATCTACAGAACTCTACACCCAAAAGAAGCAGAATACACACTCTTCTCAAGTACACATGAAACATTTTTAAGAATAGATCATATGCTAGGCCACAAAAAGAGCCTCAGTAAATTTTAAAAGCATGAAATTGCACCAACTAGTTTCTCAGACCACAAAGGTATGAAACTAGAAATAAATTAGGCAAAGAAAATGAAAAATCCCACAAATACATGGAGGCTTCACAACATGCACCTAAATAACCAATGGATAAATGACCAAATAAAAACAGAGATAAAGCAATATATGGAGACAAATAACAACAATAATTCAACAGCACAAAACCTGTGGGACACAGCCAAGGCTGTGCTAAAAGGAATGTATATTGTAATACAGACCTACCTCAGGAAAGAAGAGCAATCCCACATAAGCAGTCTAAACTCACAATTAATGAAACTAGGAAAAGAACAAATGAGGCTGAAAGTCAGTAGAAGGAGGGACATAATAAAGAGTAGAGCAGAAATAAATAAAATCAAGAAAAATAAAACAATAGAAAGAATCAATGAAAGCAAGAGCTGGTTATTCAAGAAAATAAACAAAATAGATAAACCCTTAGTCAGACTTATCAAGAAAAAAGAGTCTACACACATAAAAGGAATCAGAAATGAGAAAGGAAAAATCACTATGGACACCACAGAAATACAAAGAATTATTAGAGAATACTATGAAAAATTATATGCTAACAAACTGGATAACCTAGAAGAAATGGACAACTTTCTAGAAAAATACAACCTTCTAAGGCTGACCAAGGAAGAAACAGAAAGTCGGAACAGACCAATTACCAGCAACAAAACTGAACTGGTAATTAGAAAACTACCTAACAACAAAACACCTGGACCAGATGGTTTCATCACTGAATTTTATCAAACATTTAGAGAAAACCTAATACCCATTCTCCTTTAAGTTTTCCAAAAAATAGAAGAGGAGAGAATACTTCCAAACTCATTCTATGAGGCCAGAATCACTCTAATACCAAAACCAGGCAAAGACACCACAGAAAAAGAAAATTACAGACCAATATCCCTGAAGAACATAGATGCAAAAATACTCAATGAAATATTAGCAAATTGAATTCAAAAATACATCAAAAAGATCATTCATTATGATCAAGTGGGATTTATTCCAGGGATGCAAGGATGGCACAACATTCGAAAATCCATCAACATCATCCACTACATCAACAAAAAGGACAAAAACTACATGATCATCTCCATAGATGCTGAAAAAGCATTCAACAAAATTCAACATCCATTCATGATAAAAACTCTTAACAAAATGGGTATAGAGGGCAAGTACCTCAACATAATAAAGACCATATATGACAAACCCACAGCCAACATTATACTTAACAGCAAGAAGCTGAAAGCTTTTCCTTTAAGATTGGGAACAAGACAAGGATGCCCACTTTCCCCACTTCTATTAAACATAGTACTGGAGGTCCTAGCCACAGCAATCAGACAACACAAAGAAATAAAAGGCATCCAGATTGGCAAGGAAGAAGTCAAACTGTCCTTGTTTGCAGATAACATGATATTGTACATAAAAAACCCTGAAGAATCCACTCCAAAACTGTTAGATCTAATATCTGAATTCAGCAAAGTTTCAGGATACAAAACTAATACACAGAAATCTGTGGCATTCCTATACACTAACAATGAACTAGCAGAGAGAAAAATCAGGAAAACAATTCCATTCACAATTGCACCAAAAAAAATAAAATACCAAGGAATAAACCTAACTAAGGAAGTGAAAGATCCATACCCTGAAAACTACAAGACACTCATGAGAAATGAAAGAAGATACCAATAAATCAAAACACATCCTATGTTCATGGATAGGAAGAATTAATATTATCAAAATAGCCATCCTGCCTAAAGCAGTCTACAGATTCAATGCAATTCCTATCCAAATACCAACAGCATTCTTCAATGAACTAGAGAAAATCATGCTAAAATTCATATGGCACCACGAAAGACCCTGAATAGCCAAACCAATCCTGAGAAGGAAGAATAAAGCAGGAGGAATTATGCTCCCAACTTCAAGCTCTACTACAAAGTCACAGTAATCAAGACAATTTGGTACTGGCCCAAGAACAGACCCATAGACCAATGGAACAGACTAGAGAGCCCAGATATAAACCCAACCATATATGGTCAATTAATAAATGATAAAGGAACCATGAATATTCAATGGATAAATGACAGCCTCTTCAACAGCTGGTGTTTCAGCAAAACTGGAAAGCTACATACAAGAGAATGAAACTGGACTATTGTTTAACCCCATACACAAAAGTAAACTCGAAATGGATTAAAGAATGTAAGTCATGAAACCATAAAACTCTTAGAAGACAACACAGGCAAACATCTCCTGAATATAAGCATAAGCAACTTCTTCCTGAATGCTATCTCCTTGGGCAAGGGAAACAAAAGCAAAAATGAACTCATGGACTATGTCAAACTGAAACGTTTCTGTACAGCCAAAGACATCATCAACAGAACAAAAAGGCATCCTACAGTATTGAAGGATATATTTGTAAATGACATATCTGACCAGGGGTTAACATCCAAAATATGTAAAGAACCTACATGCTTCAACACCCAAAAAGCAAATAACACAATTAACAAATGGGCAGAGGATATGAAGAGACAATTATCCAAAGAAGAAATTCAGATGGCCAACAGACACATGAAAAGATGCTCCACATCACTAATCATCAGGGAAATGCAAATTAAAACCATAATGAGATATCACCTCACACCAGTAAGGATGGCCAGCATCGAAAAAGACTAAGAACAACAAATGCTGGTGAGGATGTAGAGAAAGGGGAACCCTCCTACACTGCTGGTAGGAATGTAAACTAGTTCAACCATTGTGGAAAGCAATATGGAGGTTCCTCAAAAAACTAAAAGTAGAAATATGATTTGACCCGGGAATCACACTCCTAGGAATTTACCCAAAGAATACAACTTCTCACATTCAAAAAGACATATGTACCCCTGTTTATCACAGCACTGTTTACAATAGCCAAGATATGGATGCAACCTAAGTGTCCATCTGTAGATGAATGTATAAGGAAGATGTGGTACATATACACAATGGAATACTATTCAGCCATAAGAAAGAAACAAATCCTACCATTTGCAACAACATGGATGGAGCTGGAGGACATTATGCTCAGTGAAATAAGCCAGGCAGAGAAAGACAAATGCTAAAGGATTTCCCTCATTTGTGGAGTGTAACAATGAAGCAAAACTGAAGGAACAAAACAGCAGCAGACTCAGAGACTCCAAGAATAAAGTAGTGTTTACCAAAGGGGAGGGGTGTGGGAGGGTGGGTGGGGAGGGAGGAAGAAGGGGATTGAGGGGTATTATGTTTAGTACACATGGTGTGGGGTATCACGGGGAGTAAAGTGTAGCACAGAGAAGGCACATAGTGCATCTGTGGCATCTTGCTGCACTGATGGACAGTGACTGCATTTGGTTATGGGTAGGGACTTGAAAATATGGGTAAATGTAGTAACCACATTGTTTTTTCATGTGAAACCTTCATAGGAGTGTTTATCAATCATACCTTAATAAAAATTTTAAAAAAAGGAAATGAAAACTCAGGGCCTTAAGTAGAGATCGCAGAAACGTACTAGCCATCAACACTGGGAAAATGAAATTTGAAATACAGTACTACTTATAATAGCATTAAAATGCTTTAATTCAACAAATTACATGCAAGTACTGTTTATTGAAAACTAAAAAGTATTGCTGATAAACATTAAGGAGGATACAATTAAATTACAAGATATACCATGTTCAGATTAGAAAACATTATTGTTAATATGACAACTTTCCAAAATTTGATTTCTAGACTATATGCAATCCCAATAAAAATCTCAACAGCTCTTTTTACAGAACTCAACAAGCTGATTATAAAATTTACACAGACCTGGAATAGCAATATAACTTTGAAAAATAAGAAAAATGTTGGAGTACTTACATCTCATAACAAGACTTACTTTAAAGCTACAGTAATCAAAACAAGAGTAGTATAGGAATCAGGATAGTCATATAAATGAGTGGATCACAAGAGTGCAGAAATACATCTACACACATATAGTCAAGTAAGTTTCAACAATGGTACAATGGTAACTTAATCTGGAAATAATAGTCTATTCAACAAATAATGCTTAAAGAACTAGACATTTAGGGGAAAAAAAGAACCTCACATATATATGATGGTGGTGGAGAGTATATGGGTGTCTATTTCATAATTGCCAAAAATCTTATCTTATACAGTTAAAATGGGTTATGTTCCATTATATGCAAATGATACTTTGATAAAGTTGATAAATGTTTAAAAGAAGCAAAAATTGATTTCATGTCACAGAATTAATTCCACCTGTATATATGTAGGTATTTAAAAGAAAAGTAAAATTATTCTGAGTCATATCCCTCAAACTCTGTTCTCATTTCCTATGTGCAAATGTTACTAAACATTTCTGTTTTCAGTTTATCAGGTATCATTTCACAGTGTCTTTATATTTCTATATCTCCATTTATCAATATCAAATGATATCTATTGACACACTGCTGGGAAAAAAAAGGAAATAGTTTGTTTACATTATTCTCCACTTTTTTTTCTAAGCTTTTGACATATTTAAGTTGTTTCAATCTATTACTTTTTCTCACAGTTTTTATTAGGAATGAGATGAATTCTATCAAATGCATTTTTAGCATCTTTGATATTATCATATGGTTATTCACCACTATTTAAATCATGGATTTTATTGATAATTTTCCTGATAATGGATCAGCTCAATAAAGCCATCCTGGTCCTGGTTTTAAAAAAATTGTTAGTTCTATTATTATTTTAGGTACTCTACTGAGGTATTTGTCAATGTCAGCAGTATCCCTATGGGCATTTTGGAAATGTGTTGTGGCATTTTATTGTTCACCTAATGATGAAATAGCACTGGTGGCGTTTGTATGCTGGAGACCAGGGATGCTAGATGGGTTGCAAAGCAGAGGAGAGGCCAGTACAACCTCTAAATATCCTGTAAAGATATTAATGCATGTACAAATCCTATTTATAACTATGTGAGCTTAGAACCTAACTTTATTTTACACATTTTGCATGGTTTTAGTAAATACTGATTTATTCAAGAATGCAACTAACATGTAAATTAAGGAAATATTACAATTGATGTTTTCATCCAGAAAATATTATCCACATTTTAGAAAATCATGTCACCAACAGCACTATAATGTGCTGTATTTGATTCACTAAAACAGTGTTGCTATGTCAGTGAATATTTGTAGCAGTTGTGTTTATGTTGATTCTACACACAAGTGCAAACATTGGAACTCATGTTCTCCCTATGCCTGGATATATGTATATCTCCATTTTTCCATGTGGAGAAGTCCTACTCACGCTATAGCCCTACATAAAATGTCATCTCCTCTCTGGAAAGTCTTATCTGACTGTCCCAGGCAATGGTATCCATTGTCCTATGTTTCCACACCATCTTTTTAATACCTTTATTATAACATTATTACCTTTTCTTTATTATGTGTGTCCTTTTACCCACAGTGATTGTGGTTTCTCATCAGAGGAATCTAATGTCTTATCTTTTTATCAATATTTTTATCTCTTTATCTCTCTCTCCACCCCAGGTTTGACACAATGTCAGTAATCTATACATATTTTTTGAATTACTAAAACAAGAAAGACGTTTAGAAGCTAAACTTGATTTCAATATTGAATACTGCTTTTTGTTTATCTGTTGAGAGAAAAGGGAATATATTTTCAATTCCTCAAACAAACAAACAGCACATTCACACTTACAGTTTACTAAAATAGTTACGATATGATGATACCAAATAGTAAAAGAAAGCAAGATACCACAAAACATGTATATACCGACACAAAGATAGAAATGGGGGTAGGGGAAGTATTTATTCAAGAATAAATTGATTATTCTGATTCATTACAATATAATGTTAATAAAATATAATGGAATATTTAAATAAATAAAGAAGAAAATGCAAAACTATTCTCAGAGTAATCATATCTCAAATACATTATATATATATATATACATGTTAAATGAATAAAAATAATGGCATTTAAAGTAGTACAACATAACCCAAGGTAACATGGAACAATGCTATGGAATAATAATTTAATTTATTGACTTCTGTGCTTTTTTAATGTTCAGTCACATAACTGTTTCACCCAGATTTTTGAACCCAAACTCTTTACTCTTACATTAAAATAACCCCACATTTAGTGAAGGCAGCATGAATTAGAAATAAGGATTTGATTTTCAGAGTCACATAGATCTGAGACTGAATCCACCTCAGATACATATGCAGTGTAACCTTTCTTAAGTAATTAAACCTTACCTCTCAAGAGTCTGTGTGCTTAGAGTTTGCTTATGTTGTTAAGAAGGTTACAGAAAATACATGTAAATCACCTAAAACACTGTATTTACTCAATAAGTAGTTGGTTATTATTATCATCATCATTATTATCATCACATTAAGACACCTGTATTTTGAAAGAAGTGTATTTAACAAAAAGAATAAAGGATTCAATTCTCTGAAGTATAAGGGAGGATTCAGGAAAAGAAGGGAATAATTTAAATTGAAATCCATAATGAATGTCTCAGTGAAAGTCTTTTCTTTAAAATAAACACTGAATACTGTAGCATGCAGTTAAATTACACACTATAAAACACCCTTATTACAGTGTGTAAAATATTTGTCTCCAAACATAGAGACAGAGTAACACAATGAAATTTTCCTATAGAAGGAAGTTAAAGACAAAAGAAAAAATAAAAGTCCAGGTTTATCTTTAAGGAAATGAAGATCTAGTCCTATTAATGTTATTATTATTTACATGACTTTGAAAAATACTACATGGATAATGAATATTTAGCAACAAAAATTGTGAAAATATTTTGTGGAGGGGAAAACAAAGATGTGTATCTACAGAAACAGCAAGTACTTGATGAAATAATAGGACAATTATACCTTATTTTACTCCGATAAACAGTTCTGCTGAGATATCTAGAAATAAACATTAGGGATGCATAGAATTTTTTAATTTAAGTGGGTTATACTGATGATGGCTGTGACTAAGTCTGATTTTGTTTTTTTTTTACATGGAAAGCCACAGTAGTCCCCTCTTATTTGTGAGAGATATGGTTCAAGACCCCCAGGGGATGCCTGAAACTGTAGGTAGTACACGATCCTATATATACTATATTTTTCATATACATACATGTTGTAAGGTTAAACTTACAAATTAGGCACAGTAAGAGATTAATAATAACTAATAATAAAATAGAATATTTATAACAGTGTACTGTAATAAAAGTTACCATAGATCTTAGCAACCTGAGCACACAATTTTTTTCTTTCTTCAATAAGTCAAAAACGTTCACTTTTTCACTTGCAGGAAGCACTTTACGGCTTCTCTTTGTCTTATCTGACTTACCACCATCATTACTCTGGCACTTTGGGGCCATCATTAAGTAAAATGAGGGTTACTTGAACACTAGCACTGCAATACTGTGATCTGATAACCAAGGTGGCTACTACATGACTACTGGGTGGGGGGTGGGCAGCATGCACAGAGTGGATACAGTGGACAAAGGGATGGTTCATGCCTCTAATAGGATAGAGTGGAATAGTATGAGATTTCATCACATTACTCTAAACATCACACAATTTAAAACTTATGAATTGTTTATTTCTAGAATTTCCCATTTAATATTTTCAGATTGTAGTTGACTTTCTATAACTGAGACCACAGAAAGCAAAACGACAGATAAAGGTGAAATGCTGTACACAAAAGTCAAAAGCAATTCATATCAATCAAAAATGAGGAAAAAAGCTTATTAATTAAAACTGACCTTTATATAGAACATGTATTCCACCTTTCAAGCTAAAACACCTTCAAAGAGGTAACAAATTATCTCTGTCTAAAAGTGACATGCAGTTTAACGAATCTGTCAGAAGGTCCATTATAAAGTCATATTTCCAAGGCTTCATAAATTTAAGAGAAAATTACATTAAACATATTTAAACCACAAATTCTTATCCAAGAAAGTAAATCTAAAATTCCTACTTGAGGGTGTTTTAGGAAAGAAAACCTATTCATTTGAGAACTTTAGGTTCAGTGAACTAGCACCATTATACAGCTTCTTGCTAGCATTTTATAAAATCATACCACATCTGTGTTCATTATTAAATACTTACAAGATATACTGCAAGGACTCGAAAAACAAAATCTCTTAAAAAATAATTCCTAAATACACATATCCTTGTTCTCTCTAAGCAAATGTATCTACAATACAAATAAGGCATTTGTTAAGCTACAGTCAATCACAGGATGTTTCATTTACCAAATATAAATTGAAGATCTATTTTTGCACCCACCCTATCTTATGCTCAGAACTGAAGAGAATATATAAGAAAAATATGCTATAAATCAATTCATCACTCAAAAATATAAGGATATACTAACAATACTGAAATTCTCAAAAAGCAGACCATCTAGTTAAGAATTACATACACAACAATAAAATACAGAATTTTAAAGCATTTTATTTCTGTCAGCAGAGAAAATTCAGTATAGACATTACAACTTGGTGTGAAATAAGGACCAAAGGCTGAATTCTTGCTTGGCTTTTTTGAAAGCGTATGACCATGGAGGAACCCCCGTTCAGCAAGCTATGGTCTTGGACTTCTCTTTTTTTATCCTACAACCTTTCAAAAGAAAAGTTTGTCCTGTTTTTCCATGAAAGAGTACTTTGCATCCTTTCTCAATATTATGCAGTAAATAATCTCCCTCCCTTAATCTTACTAGGGTGCTATTAATGCTTTTTCCATTTTGACTACAGATAATTGCATATGCCTAATGCCTACTTCCCAACCACTCACTCAAACACTAACTTTCCAATTATGTGCTAGTCATAAAGCACAGAACTATATATTATTTGATTACTATTAATAGAGGCACCTCCACTCACTGTAGAACTAAACAATGCCTAATATAGAGCAAGGTCAATAATTACCTATTAAATTGAAAAGTCAATTGTAAAGGAATTTCTTAAAACTATATTCTTCTTAAGTGGGGTGTCCAAGACAGAAGCATAAGAAGATCCTGAACTGACCTTCTCTAGGGACACACAAAATCTACAGTTACATGTGAATCATTCCCCGTGAAAAAAGGTCTGAAAACTAGATTAACTATTTTCCATAACAAAGAACAGAATGACCACATCAAGATGGACAGAAGAGGCAGAGATATCATCTTGCCAAAACCTCCATCTCTGGCACCACAATATACAACAGGGAAAGATCTTACCAGACAGATGCTTCTCCCAGAGAAGAAAGGGATTGGTGCCCCACCCCACACTGGGCACCCCAGACCCAGGGATCTGCAAAAGAGTAATGAGCCCCCAGAATATCTGAGTTGCAAAACCAACAGGGCTTAAATCCAAAGTGCTACAGGAAACTGAGATTCTCATCTTTGAAGACTCGTGTGCAGTCTCATTCCCCAAGAGACCTAATGAAAAAGTCACAGTTGGAAAAGCAATATGTGACTATATGTGAGGGAAATTCTTTGCTGACTGGGGGCATCAGCTGAAGGGTGAGGCAGTTGATATGATCCCTGGAGATGGAGATGCTGGCACACACCATTGCTGCACTCTCCACACAGCCTCAGGACAGTTGTTCTAGTTCAAATGTGACACCCTCCTGCCATATTGTTAAGACAGGGAGGGGCACAAGGTTGCAGCTCTTCCCCATTCCCTGGCAGGGGCAGGCAAGCACTAAAGGTCACACAGTTCTCACATTGATCCACCAGGGAGAGTGGCTGTGGCACTGAACTGCCTTCTTGCTGGGGATGGTCAGCATGAGGTGTCACAGCACTCTTACACCACCAGCCTAGAGCCCACACATAAGCAAACACAAGTCTCTTTCCTTGAAGCCTGTAGACACATGCAGGCAAGACATTTTCCTGTTGCTTTTCCGAAGCTGGTGAAAATGCCTTGTCCTATACACTCTAGCTTCTTGCCTCAGCGCATGGGTGCACTCAACCCACACAAGGAACACCCTTTGATCTACAGGCCATGTTGGCCAAGAGCGCTGGCATTCCAGAGCTCCACAGGTCTGTAATGATCAGAAAGACAGTTGTTGGCAGGCCAACATTCCCAGGATATTGCAGAAGAACCAGCCTTAAACATTAACCCAGTCTTCCCATAAAAAAGGCTTATCTCCTAGTCTGGAGACACACTGGAGATTTAGCCTGAAGGACAGGCTTAAAGTTGCCCACACATCAAGAAGCTAAAGAGGCATTTCCAGAGTATGAAATCAGGGAAAAACTATTCTTGCATGCTCCCTTGGCCTCACTATAGACTGATGAGACTTCCAAGAAAGGAGCTTATAATTCATCTGGAGCCCTGAATTTTACAACTCTCAGGATACAGCTCCAGATCTCCTAGTCCAGAGGCACACAGGGATTACCATTGCAACCCCACAAGACTATATATGTTTGCATACTTCAAAAGCTGCTGCCTGAGTATCTAGATTAGAATCAGTCTGCAATTAAATGATAAAAGTGATTCTTGCCCTTAAACCACTGAAAGGTTATGATATACCCTCTCAACCAGGGGAACATACCAAGAATAAATCAGGCAGTTCAGACAATCACAAAGGTTCAAGAGACAACCAGGAGTGAGGGCGAGATTGAACAAGAGGATCATCACCAAACAAGGCCACTTCAACACTGATGGAGGCAGCACTTTTGCCTACCACATAAACACAAAGACTCAGACAAAATGAAGAAACAATATGTTTCAAATGAAAGAATAAGACAAAAAAGTCAGAAAATTCCTTAATGATATGGAGATGAATAATCTACAAAACAAAGAATTCAAAGTAATGGCCATAAGGATGCTCAAGGAAATTGGTAAATAATCTACAAAACAAAGAATTCAAAGCAATGGCCATAAAGATGCTCAAGGAAATCGGGAGTAGAATGGATGAACACAGTGAGAATTTCAACAGAGATTGAAAATATAAGAAAGGACCAAACAGAAGTGACAGAAATGAAGAATACAGTAAATGAACTGAAAAATACACCAGAAGGGATCAACAGGCTAGCATAAGAAGAACAGATCAGCAAACTGGAAGATCATGCAATGGAAATAACCCAAAGGAGCAAAAAGAAGGAATTTAAAAAAAAAAAACAGAATATAAGGGACCTCTGGGAAATTATCAGGCATAGTAACATTCACATAACAGAGGTTATAAAAAGAGAAGATGGAGGGAAGGGTGCATAAAACTTATTTGAAGAAATAACTGGCTAAAAACTTCCCAAAACTAAGGAAGGAAATAGGCACCCACATGCAGGAATCCCAGAGAGATATAAATAAGGTGAGAGAAAAGGGAGCCACACCAAGACAGAATATACTTAAAATGTAAAAACTTAAATATAAACAGAGAATCTGAAAAGCAATGAGAGAAAAACAAGTTGTTATGGTCAAGGCAACCCAATAAAGCTATCAGATTTCTCAGCAGAAACTTCGCAAGCCAGAAGAAAGCAATGTGGCATGTTTGAAGTGCTGAACTGAAAACACTTCCAAACAAGAATATTCTACTTGGTAAGGTTATCTTTGAGATTTGAAGGAGAAATAAAGAGTTTTCTGATGAATAAAAGAAAAAGGAGTTCATCAATACTAAACTACCTTACAGAAAATATTAAAAGGACTTCCAGCTTTAAAAAAAAAGGTACTAATTAACAGGAACAAAACATACAAAAGTAAAAACCACACAGGGATATATATATATATACACACACACACACATACACACACACACATATACAAAAGAGTGGATTAATCACTCATAGAGCTCACAAAGTTAAAACATAAAAGTAATAAAATTAACTAAATCTAAAATAATTACAAGAGGGATATATAAAACAAAATGATGTAGAAAATGACATCAAAAACAAAACATGGATGATAACCTAAGATGGCAGCCTGACAGGTGAGACAGAGACCTCCTCCCAAAACCATATATAATTTGAAAATATAGCAAATACAATTAATCCTGAAAAAGCAACAAGAAAGAAGGCTGCAGCTGACTGCCTACACCTGAGGAAAACAGCAGAACTCACAGAAAAGGGTAAAGTACCAAACCCGTGATTCAGAGGAAACCAAGCCCTTCCCCAACCCAGCTCACCAGATGGAGGAAGAGAAACGGAGCAGGGAGGGGGAGGAGGCCTAAGACTGCTAAATACCCAGCCCTGGAGATCTGCTCTGGGAGCACAAAAATACATTGCATGGTTCTCTGGAGATTAGTGGGGTTGGAAAGCTAAGACAAGTAGAATACTTGGAGAGACTGAGATTTCAGCTGCTTGCGGAAAACAGGTATCCACAACTCGCCACTCTGGCATAAAAGAAAGGCAGGCAGTCTGAGAGACTTCCTAACAGTGAGAGGTTGCTAGATTGGAAAGGATTGCACAGAACTTGCTGCTAAGAAGAAAGGACAGGTGGAAAAATTGTCCATGTGCACTGTGCCTAGCAGGTTGGAACCTTCAGAAGATTCAGGTGATCAGTCCCCCTGGATGGCAGTGCAGCTATGAGGCCTCCAACTGAAATACCCATCCTGCTGCTCTTTCCTCCTAGCCAGCACTGGATAGCAAACTGTGAGCCTTGGGCATTGTGCCAGGCCAGCCAGAAGGAGGCTCACCTATGAGAGCTACAAGTGCAAAGTATAGAGACTACACCCTGCACAGTTGGCCCACTTGCCCTTGCAGTGGGGAAAAGTCCTGCAGCAGGGAAGCAGGAAAGAGCTCTTTCTGCCCAAGGAGAACCAGTGCCACTCCCCTGCAGCCCCAACCATTGCTCCAGGGGCTGAGCAGCTCCAGACACTAGAGCTTCTGAACACTAGAGGGAGCCGCATACAAATATGAAATGTCAAAGGAACTTGGTTCAAAGCAAAATCCCACAAACACCAGAGAGAGAGCCAAGTGAAACAGAACTCACCAATCTTTCTGAAAGAGATCTCAAAATAAAAATCATAGGCATGCTCATGGAGCACAGAAAAATATTCAAGAACTCAGGGAAGAATTCAAGACTGAGATACAAAACTTGAAAAATACAGTATCCAAAATGAAACATACAATGGAGGAATTTTAAAGCAGACTAAATGAAGTAGAGGAGATGGTAAATGAAATAGAAATTAGAGAACAGGTATACAAAGAAGTTGAGGCACAGAGAGAGAAACAGGTCTCTACAAATTAAAGACTATTGAAAGAAATGTGTGACCAAGCCAATGAAACAATATTTGCATTATTGGGGTACCAGAAGAAGAAGAGAGACAAAAAGGGATAGAAGGTGTCTTTGAGGAGGTAATTGCTGAAAACTTTCCCATTCTAGGGAAGGAGATAGTCTCTCAGGACACAGAGGTGCACAGGTCTTCCAATACAAGTGACCCAAGGAATACAACACCAAGACATATAATAATTAAAATGGCAAAGATCAAGGATAAGGACAGAGTATTAAAAGCAGCCAGAGAGAGAAAAATGATCACATACAAAGGAAAATCCATCAGGCTTTCATCAGACTTCTCAATAGAAAACTTACAGGCAAGAAGGGAGTGGCATGATATATTTAATGCAGTGAAACAGAATGGCCTTGAACCAAGAGTACTCTACCCAGCAAGATTATAATTCAAATTTGAAGGAGGGATTAAACAATTTTCAGATAAGCAATATCGGAGAGAATTTACTTCCCCAAAACCATTTCCACAGTGCATTTTGGAAGGACTGCAATAAATGGAAGTGTTCCTAAGGCTAAATAGCTGTCACCAGGGGAAAAAAAAAAAACACAGTAAAGAGAGCATAACAATTAATTACTAAGTAAATGCAAAATCAAATCAACTACACCCACAGTCAGTGAAGGGATAGACAAAGAGTACAGAATATGCTACTAATAAATAAAGTATGCAGGAGGAAGAAATAAGAGAGAAAAAAAAGAACTTTAAGATTGTGTTTTTAATAGTATACAAGTGAGTTAACATTGACTGTTAGTAAGGAAGTTACCCTTGAAGCTTTGCTAACCACGAATATAAAGCCTGCAATGGCAATAACTATATATCTATCGATAATCACCATAAATGTAAATGGACTGAATGCACTGATTTGAAGACATAGAATCACTGAATGGATAGAAAAACAAAACCTGTCTATATGCTGCCTACATGAGAATCACTTAAAAAACCCAAAGACATATACAAACTAAAAGTGAAGGGATGGAAAACGATATTTCATGCAACTAATAGGGAGAAAAAAGCAGGCGTTGCAGTACTTGCATCAGACAAAATGGACTTGAAAACAAAGAACGTAACAAGAGACAAAGAAGGACATTACATAATGATAAAGGGGTCAGTCCACCAAGAGGATATAACCTTTATAAGTATCCATGCACACAAGACAGGATCACCTACATAATGTGAAACAAATACTAACAGAATCAAAGGGGGAAATAGAATTTAATGCATGCATTTTAGGAGACTTCAACACACCACTCACTCCAAAGGACAGATCGCTGACAGAAAATAAGTGAAGAGACAGAGGCACTAAACAACACATTACCACAGATGGACCTAACAGACAATTACAGAACACTCCACATAAAAGCATTAGGATGCACATTCTTCTCAAGTGCACATGGAACACATTCAAGTAAAGATCACATACTAGGCCACAAAAAGAACCTCAGTATATTCAAAAGGACTGAATTTTTACAAACCAGCTTCTCAGACCACAAAGATATGAAACTAGAAATAAATTAAGGAAAGAAAACAAAAAGCCTACAAACACATGGAGGCTTAACAACAAGTTCCTAAATAATCAATGGGTCAATGACAAAATGAAAATAGTGATCAAGCAATATATGGAGACAAACGACAACAATAACTAAACACTGCAAGACCTGTGGGATACAGCAAAGGCCACGCTAAGAGAAAAATATACTGCAATACAGGCTTAACTCAGGAAAGAAGAATCCCATAAGACATTCTAAACTCATGATTAATGAAACCAGAAAAAGAAGAACAAATGATGCCCAAAGTCAGTAGAGAGACATACTAAAGAATAAAGTATAGATAAATAAAATGTTACAGAATAAAACAATAGAAAGAATCAATGAAAACAGGAGCTGATTCTTCGAGAAAATAAACAAAACAGATAAACCCTCAGCCAAATTTATCAAGAAAGAGTCTACATACATAAACAGAATCAGAAATGAGAAAGGAAAAATTTCTATGGACACCACAGAAATACAAAGAACTATTAGAGAATACTATAAAAAATTATAAGCAAACAAATTGGATAACCTAGAAGAAATGGACAACTTTCTAGAAAAATACAACCTTACAAGGCTGACCCAGGAAGAAACAGAAAATCTCAAAAGACCAATTACCAGCACCAAAATTGAATTGGTAATCAAAAAACTATCTAAAAACAAAATCCCTGCCTGTACCGGATGGCTACATTGCTTAATTTTAGTAAACATTTAAAGAGGACCCAATACCGACCCTCCTTAAAGATTTCCAAAAAGGAGGAGGGAATACTTCCAAACTCATTCTATGAGGCCAGCATCACTCTAATACCAAAACCAAAAAAAGATACCACAAAAAAAGAATATCACAGCAATATCCCTTATGAACATAGGTGCAAAAATACTCAATAAAATATTAGCAAATTGAATTCAAAAATACATCAAAAAGATCATCCATCATGATTAAGTGGGATTTATTCCAGGGATGCAAGGATGATACAATATTCAAAAATCCATCATCATCCACCACATCAACAAAAAGGACAAAAACCACATGATCATCTCCATAGATTCTGAAAAAGCATTCAACAAAGTTCAACATCCATTCATGATAAAAACTCTCAACAAAATGGGTATAGAGGGCAAGTACCTCAACATAATAAAGGCCATATATGACAAACCCACAGCCAACTTCATATTTAATAGCCAGACACTGAAAGCTTTTCCTTAAGATCTGGAACAAGGCAAGGATGCCCACTCTCACCACTTTTATTCAACATAGTACTGGAGGTCCTAGCCACAGCAATCAGACAACACAAAGAAGTAAAATGCATCCAGATTGGTAAGGAAGTAAAGTGTCATTATTTGCAGATAACATCATATTATACATTAAAAAACTAACGCATCCACCCCAGTACTACTAGAACTAATTTTGAATTCAGCAAAGTTGCAAGATACAAAATCAATACACAAAAATCTGTTGCATTCCTATATATTAACAATGAGCTAGCAGAAAGAGAAATCAGGAAAACAATTCCATTCACAATAGCATCAAAAAGAATAAAACACCTAGGAATAAACCTAACCAAGGAGGTGAAAGACCTATACCCTGAAAACTATAGGACACTCATGAGAGAAACTAAAGAAACTACCAAAAACTGGAAATACATTCCATGCTCCTGGATAGGAAGAATTAATACTGTCAAAATGTCTGTCCTGTCTAAAGCAATCTACAGATTCAATGCAATCCCTATCAAAATACCAATGGAATTCCACTATCAAAATACCAATGGCATTCTTCAATGAACTAGGGTAAAAAGTTCTAAAATTCATACAGAACCACAAAAGACCCTGAATAGCCAAAGCAATCCTGAGAAGGAAGAATAAAGATGGGGGATTATGCTCTCTGACTTCAAGCTCTACTACAAAGCCACAATAATCAAGACAATTTGGTACTGAAAGAAGAACAGAACCATAGATCAGTGGAACAGAATAGAGAGACCAAATATAAACCAAGCATATATGGTCAATTAATATACGATAAAGGAGCCATGGATATACAATGGGGAAATGACAGCCTCTTTAACAACTGGTGTTGGTAAAACTTGACAGCTACATGTAAGAGAATGAAACTAGATTATTGTCCAACTGCATACACAAAGGTAAACTTGAAACAGATCAAAGATCTGAATGTAAATAATGAAACCATAAAACTCTTAGAAAAAAACATAGGCAAAAATCTCTTGAATATTAACATGAGCTACATTTTCCTGAATGCATCTCCTTGGGCAAGAGAAAGAAAAGCAAAAAATTAACAACTGATACTACCGCAAGCTAAAAAGCTTCTGTACAGCAAAGCA